>NW_019154109.1:18848759-18930693 GCF_002288905.1 Enhydra lutris kenyoni | reverse complement strand
ATTGGAGGGGCGCCTGGGTGGCTCAGTGGGTTAAGCCGCTGCCTTCGGCTCGGGTCATGATCCCGGGGTCCTGGGATCGAGTCCCGCGTCGGGCTCTCTGCTCAGCAGGGAGCCTGCTTCCCTTCCTCTCTCTCTGCCTGCCTCTCTGCCTACTTGTGATCTCTGTCTGTCAAATAAATAAATAAAATCTTAAAAAAAAAAAAAAAAAAATGTTTCATGGACCTGGTCTCCACCAAATTGTCCCACCCTACTTGTGATCCTGTGCTGTGTGTCACCACCGTCCATCAGTTCCTGCCTCTGTGGTCCCCAGTGACCTTCCAGCCCTAGGATCCATTGATCTTTCTTGAGTTCCTGTATTTTTGAGTTCCCGCTGTGTTTAACGGCACTTCCTTGTATTGAACACTTTCTTGTTCCTCAGCTTATATGATCCTGTACCAGCCTGAATTTCTCGCTGTTTCTTAGATGACATTTTGTTTCCATTGCTACCCAACTGCCGGCATCTGACATAATCTTTGTTCCACATCTGTGCATGTAACACCCTTTGCACATTCCAGTCTCAAGCTGTCTTCTCGTCACCAGTAACCCTTCAAAATGCTGGTCCCAGACACTTGGGTGTGCTGCCCAATTTTCAGTGTTTCCTTTCTTCTTTTCCAAGTTATCACTTCCTGACCATCTGATTTTGTTAATGGCTTACCCGTTATGCCCACCTCCATGGTGAAAAAAAACCTCCCACATCATCTTGATTCTTTCTCCTCTCGTCTTACAAGCTTGCAAAACCCATTAACTGCGCAATATTTTATGCCATCCTCATTGTGGTGCTGTTAGTCAGGACAGTGCTGTTCCCTTTGTTCGTTCTAAAATGAGGAACTGGAGACCCCTGACACTCAGGGCCCCACTCCTCCTACTGCACGGAGAACAATGCCATAACATGACGTTCGGGGCTGTCCCCAAGCCAGCCTCAACGTATGTGTTACTCATGCTATGATGGCGCCTGCTCGTTCTATAGAGCTATGAACCGGGAGCACGGTGCTGGCAGGTCTTCCCCAGCAAAGTCTCTGAAGAACACTTTTTAGATGAACAATGATATACAGTAGCCTGAGGGCAACTCTACTGAGAGAAATTGGTAACTGGATTAACCACCTTGATTTAGACAGATGATCTTTCTCTCCCCTAAATTTAGCCTTAAGCAGTATCTACTGACTATTCCTTTAAAGAGGGGCAAAAAAAAGAACACCAACGAGGGTACTAATTGGCCAATTTTTATGTCGAAATTTTCACAGAAGTGATGAGTCTGGACTTTGAAGAGTGGCCAAGCTACCTAGAAGCAGTAAAGTATCATCATACCATAAAGCCTGCAGATCTAAACCGATATCTTACAATTACTCTTAACACAGAACAGCCTAGGAAATCGTTGCCATGGCTGGTGATGATACCCATAGACTTGGAACTGGATTCTAAAGGCTCTGGATCTTATCGTTGGATTTGTGTGACCAAATGGGTTTCCTCACCTGATGTGTTATCTCTAAATTATACATTTCAAAACACTGTGTGATGGGATAATATTTTTATCATAATAATATCCGAAGTGTACCTTTTTTGTTCTTTTGATAAAATATCCAGTTTTCCCTGCCAAGGTCAATGCACAGGCAATTTTTCTGAGCACTTACTATCTGCAAGCATTCCATGAGATGAGTGAGCATCCAGCTGATGAGCTCACGAGTGTCAGAGCAAAGTGGTGAAGAACTGTGAACACAGGGTGCTTTTACCATTCATGCGAGTTTAGTGCAGTCATTTTCTTTCACCGTTCAGTTGTTCTGTTCAGTTGTTCTGTTATTGTCTTAAATCTCGGTGGACAGCCTGCAAGAGAAAAATGAAATCATATTAAAAAGTGAAGCTTGGGGCGCCCGGGTGGCTCAGTCGTGAAGTGTGTGCCTTCGGCTCAGGTCATGATCTCAAGGTCCTGGGATCGAGGCCCACATCCATCTCTCTGCTCAGCAGGAAGCCTGCTTCTCCCTCTCCTACTCCCCCTGCTTGTGTTCCCTCTCTCTCGTGGTCTCTCTCTGTCAAATAAATAAATAAAATTTTAAAAAAAAAAAAGTGAAGCTGGTGGTAGACTTTTATTTTATTTATTTGATAGACAGAGACCAGAAGTAGGCAGAGAGGCAGGCAGAGAAAGAAGGGGAAGCAGGCTCCCTGCTGAGCAGAGAGCCTGATGCGGGGCTCGATCCCAGGACCCTGAGATCACGACTTGAGCTGGAGGCGGAGGCTTAACCCACTGAGCCACCCAGGCACCCCTGGTGGTAGACTTGAAAAAAAAAGAATATAATGGGGACGCCTGGGTGGCTCAGTCAGTTAAGCACCTGCCTTCAGCTCAGGTTATGATCCTGGGGTCCTCGGATCGAGTCCCATCTCGGGCTTCTTGCTCAGAGGGGAGCCTGCTTCTTCCCCTGCCTGCCTCTCCCCCTGCTTGTGCTTTCTCACTCTCTCTCAAATAAATGAAATCTTTAGAAAGAAAAAAAGAATATAATGAAATGAAATAGCCTAGCCCTCCACCGGCCTGCCGGTGTTGGGGCTTGCTGTCGGATTAGCCGGTCACTCATTAGTGAATGCTGTCATTCTACCAGAGTAGCTCACTGCTTTTATTCCCAGAGCTGTTAGATACAAGAGTCTCCCCAGTCCCTGACTGTTTATTAAAAGGCTTATGTGTATGATCTTGAAGTGGGATGACCTTTCCGTAAGTAACTTCTTTCTCTCTCATGGCTTAGGAGAATAATACTTGTATTCTCCACCTACGGGAGGAAACTGGCCAAAACTCATAGTCAGAAGGAACTGTCTGTTCAGCTTGGGAGCTTCCGTCCATGTTGAGCAAGAAGGAATTCCCCCAAAAGTGTATCATACTTGTCCTTTCGTCCATATAATGTTTTACTTTCACTAAAACAGATGCCACTCCTGAGAGACGGTGGTGGCTTTGAACGTGGGGGTGGGGGGGGATAGGAAAAATATTTAATCCAAAAAATACTAAGTGCACAATGATGTCGACTGAGCCATTTGGTAGCGCTTGCTTGCAGAGATGAGTGCACACTCTTCTTTTGCACTAGTGTATGCCCGTTACAGGGCATGAGTGAGCCCCAAGGGACCTTTCGGGACCTTGAAGCCTCTGGGTGGCAAAATAAGGCATGAAAATTCATTTGCAGACACTGGCAGCTCCCAGCTAGCTCCCAGCTATCCACCCGGGTGAAAGAAGCAACTTGGGGAAAAAGAATAGTGGATCATGTTCTTCAAACTTGTGTGTGTGTGTGTGTGTGTGTGTGTGTGTATGTGTGTGGCACCTAAGTGGCCAGCAAATGACAAATATCTTTCTTAGCATTTGGGGCTTATTTATATCCCATCTCTGACCAATCCTTACATTTAAAAACCCAAAAAGGCCCTATTAATAATAATGAGTCTGGCTTCCTTCAACCCATTGCCTGGAAAATTATATGGGATGATTTAGAATGAACGATGTCCAAATGCATATCCTGTTGTGTTGGGTGAGAATGACCTAACATCATCATCTAATAGTTTGTCTTTGGTAATTTAAAATATATTTCTTATTTCTATTAATATTTAGTAATAAAGTTTAAGGCCTTATTCTCTCTTTGTCTCTGTCTGTCCGTCTCTCTCTTTGTTGAATGAGAGACAGAAAAACCCTTGTTTTCCCCAGAGCTCTGTCTCCTCAGGCTTCATTTGGTAAAAGCAAGTTTAGATTAGATAATTTTAGTTCTTTGTGTGGAGCTATTTTTAAATGTAATTTTTGCTAATAATGCAATTAGTTGTGTCTTTTGCATAATTTGCAATACGGTGTTGAAGTTTAAAAAGCTTCATTTTATTTTAATTAACAACTGATCGGTAATAATAACCAAGCGGCTGCTAACATTACAAGCCTTAACTCTTAAAAAAAGGAAAAGAAAAAGGCAGCAGACACATAACTCTTCCTCCTCCTTCCCCTCCCCCGTTTGAAATATCTAATAAGAATGCCATGTATAAAATTACCCTGTTGGAGAGAACAGGCGCTGCATCCCAATATAGATGGCAGTGGAAAATCACTCAGAACTGCATGGTGCCCTCCCTCCCCCCCACTTCCTGCTCCGGCCCCACTCGTTTCTAATTGTCTGTCCCATAGTTCAGTTGTGGGGGTGGCAGCGTGCAGGGCTGTTGTGACATTTCAGTTTACTGTTCCTAACAATTCCTTTGCACATTCCATTAGCACATTATTTATAGCTTCATAAAAGGGTCCTCCCCCCCCCCCCGCTTCTAACAGTATCTTTGTATCTCTGATGATAACGCTATCTGAGGATTGAACTGTTATTTTTAAAAAATCTATTCCCTAAGTTGACTCGTCATTGGCTCACTCCGTTCAGCATCCCTCCTGTCACACTTCAAAGTCTGCCCACAGAGCCTCTCTGGGGATGTGGCTCAAATGGAGCAGTTGGGGGGGAAAAAAAAAAAAGTACAGGAGAGGCTTGGAGCCGATATCCTACATCTTACAGCCGTCGTTCCGACCCTGCCGAGAGCTCTGAACTCCAGATGCTTGTATAAACAAGACTTCTGGAAGTCATTACCTCGTAACTCCTCCTAAGCTTACACCTGACAAGCCTCTCCAACAGAGAGGGCTGTGTTTTCCCTAATACATTCCTTTTTGAACCCACTTGTTAGTCAAGCGTTGTGCACACTAACTACAAAAAGGACCCTGTGTCTGGGGCATAAATTACTCTTCTGTGCCACTGTCTTCCAGCACCCCCCAGTTATGGATTACTTCGTTCTCAACTTGACAGGAACATAATTAGAACTGTTGATGAAATCTACCAAATTGTTCCTCCGTGGCCTCAGTGGTCAGGAAATTTGGCTGAGTCGTATTTGTCACCGATGTGGAGGCTTAAACACTTCATATTAACTATGTTATTAATGTGCTCATGAATTGGTAACATTAGAAGTGAGCCCAGCCTTAATGGCACCTTGCAATGAATACATTGCAGAGCCACATTAAAAGTTTCAGCAGGGAAGAAAATGCTAATAAAATTCCCGAGGAGATGTGTGTGTGTTTTCTCTCAGCTCATTGATGCTTTCATTTCAAAACATGGCCTTTCTGCAGGCCTTGAGTGAGACCACGGTTTTTGTATTATTGAGTTTCTTGCTATTTTAGTCACTGCTCCATCCCGTAAATCCTCTAGAAGGTGAGAAGGTGGTGAATCAGGGTGGTTCACAGGAAGGCTTTTTGGAGCGAGGCAGGTCTGTGTTCAGATCATGGCTTCCTCCCTTACTAGCCAGGAGCTTAAACATGTTCTGCCTCGTTCTCCTCATCAGTGAAATGGGAATAACGTGGTTGTACGGGATTAAGTGAAAACATTTCTGAAGGAATTTAGCCCTGGGTTTGGTTGGTGGTCAGTGAATGGTCCTCTTATGATGGTGACGGTGATGGTGACGATGGTGAACCCCAGCCCCGTCACTTCTGTCCTTGGAGGCTTCTCCTTGCATCTGGATATGTGTCACTGACATGCTCCCGTGTGGCAGGAACTCGGGGTTCTTCAAGTGACGGTTATGGTGTTAGAGAAAGGATACGACTCACAGGTTCATGGCAAACAGGCTGTTGACTGGACAGTGAATTCCATGTTCATTCTGTCAGTGTGATTCATGTTTCCTGAGACAGCTTTTTCTTCTCATAAGTGTCCCTTTCAGCATATACCTATTTCCTGTTGTTTTTCCTCCCTTTAACAAGGACTTGAGCCCCTTTTCTGTGTGCGTAGTACATATTAAATAGGACGATCCTTAATGCTGCGTTTACATCCCTAACCATGGGATACCAGGGAGTTGACAAATGTCAACTGTGTACCGCAATCAGCCGTTATAAAAACAGTGTAGACGAGGACAATGGGTAAGGAAAGAGTAAGGGTAAACGATGTACCACTGGCGAGAGAACAGCGTTCTTTACGTACTGATTCCAGCGTCACTGAAATGCTGCGGTGAAGTTATGGTCACTGAAATGCTGCGGTGAAGTTATGGTCACTGAAATGGAGCCTTTGGCTTCACCCGTTAATTAGACATGAAAAAAAAATGTGAAATAACTTTCTTAGGACCAGTTTTTCCTTTGGGGGTGGAAGAACTGTGCCTAGTTTTTCTCCTTGTAGAGAATACAAATGCCAATACGTATAGAGACAACAAGCAGTCTCTGAGATGTTGAAGACCGTGGTGTGTGTGAGTGCGCATGGCTTCCCCACCCCCAAGAATAATTAGATGATTTTGCTGAGAGGGCACATGCATTCCTTTGTCTTATACATTTATTAAGCTTTTACTATTGCTAAATACTTTGAATAGTAATCCTCTGATGTAGGTACTATAAGCATCCCCACCAGGCAGATGTGAAAATATAGGGTCGGGGGGTGACTGGGTGGCTCAGTCAGTTAAGCATCTGCCTTCCGCTCAAGTCGTGATCCTGGGCTCTTGGGATCCAGACCCATGTCTGGCTCTCTGCTCAGCAGGGAGTCTGCTTCTCTCTCTGCCACTCCCCTCTGCTCATTCACTCTCTCTCTTTCTCTCTCTTCTTCTCTCAAATAAATGAAATCTTAAAGAAAGGAAGGAAGGAAGAAAGAAAAAGAAAACATAGGTAACGTGGTTTCCATTTGCTGCTGCATACCTTTCTTTGGGGAAGGAGGCACTTTACAGAAAAGCCAACCAAACAAACAGAAAACAGGTAAAAACATCCTTATGTAAAGGTATCTTCAGAGTTTTAAGTGCAAATCAACCAAACAAAAACACAACTTGCCTTCTATCCTCAAATTTGCAGAATATAGATAAAGATTTGGCTTTGTCATGTATCAAAAGAATCTGTTTCCTTCATAGCTAAGAAGGCTATAAAGATCTCAGGCTCCAGCCCAACTCTCCTCCCGCTGGGAAATAGCGCCCAAATTCAGAAAATGGTTGTTTCTTGGGCATGAGAGATGTTCCATCGTTGTTAATTTCAGCCACCAAAGACTTAAGATTTAAGCAGAGAATAAGAGCAAGGAAACAGTGGAAATGATTTATGTTAGCATGATAGTAAAAGCTAGACATGTAAAGAGAATGCAAAAGTGTTTTCTTAATCATGCCCCCAATTTTCAGCCTGTGAAACACTGTCCATCTTCCAGAGCCTTCTTCAGTGCCGCCTTAAATGTAAAGTCTTTCTGGCTTCCAGTTCTACTTGGAATTAACCTTCCCTTTTCCCAATTTCCCGTAGCATTTACCTTGTATTCATGATTGTGTGTATGAATCTTTTAGGCCCTACTTGATTGTGAGTGACCAGGTCTCATTTACTTTTCACATTCTCCATACATTCAACCTGACTCTGTAGACAACAGCTGCATACCTTTTATTCATTTATTCATTTGACCGGTTGGTGAAACTGAGTAATATACAAAAAGCCAATTTAAGAGAGTCTAATTGTCCAATGGCTTCTATGAAATAAATTCTTTATTAAACAAGAGGGAAGAAAAACTATGGAGGGCTAGAGAATTTTAAGAAACTTCACCTCACTGCAAGGAGGTAGTCGTGTTATTCATGGGGAGGTTAAATTACTCTAGGTCATGCATCTAGGTCAGATGATAGAAATCAAAATAAATATGATGTAACTACAGATCACATTTTTTTTTAAAGATTTTATTTATTTATTTGTTAGAAAGAGAGTGAGAGAAAGCAACACAAGCAGGCAGAGAGGCAGGCAGAGGCGGAGAGAGAGGCAGGCTCCCCGCTGAGCAAGGAGCCCGATGCGGGACTCGATCCCAGGAACCTGGGATCATGACCTGAGCCGAAGGCAGCGGCTTAACCCACTGAGCCACCCAGGTGTCCCTACAGATCACATTTTAATAAGTTTAAAAAACCAGCACAGAATGAAGTGAGTGTCTTATTCCAATAAGAGAGAACGTTTTAAAGACTCATTTTTTAATAAAATCATCAGACCAGTGTACGACCGTGTTATTTTTAACCTAACTTTTCCAGTAACAAGGTAGTGTGTATCTACTGTAATATATTTTAAGAATACAGACCAATCTAAAGAAGAAAATCAAAATCACCATAATTCCTTTATACGCAGAATTTTACACTGTTATCATTTAGTATAAGTAATTCTTCCAAGGTTTTTTATGATCGTAACCTGTAAACCTGAGCTGTATTTTTCTTGCAGTTTTGAAGCAATCAATGCTTCAAAGTCAAAGTCTGTGACAGTCAGTGAGCGTCACTCTCCTTCTGATAGCTGGGAACGAGAGAAGAACACAAAGTGCTCTCGCGAAAACTCTGCCCCAGTTGTAGATACTGAAGATCACTGACCAGTGGCCACTTGGGCTGTGGATCATTGCAGAGTTTTCCAAGCCCTTCTAGAATGAAACTGTGTAAAAATGCAAACAAATAATTGCAAGTTCCTTTCTGAACTAAGGACCAGATGTAATAATAGGATTATTCTACTGAAGACTCCGGCATCCAGGGGTCCCCTGGGTGGCTCAGTCGGTGAAGTGTCTGCCTTCAGCTCGGGTCATGATCTCCTGGGATCAGGCCCTGTGTTGGCCTCCCTGCTCAGCGGGGAGCCTGCTTTTCCCTCTCCCTCTGCCCTTCCCCCCTGCTCATTCTTGCGAGTGTGCTTGCTCTCTCTCTCTCTCTCTCTCTCGTGTTCTCTCTCAAATAAAATCTTTTAAAAAAAGATTTAAAAAATAAAAATTTAAAATTTAAAAAAAGAGAGAGACTGTGGGATTCAACCTGAAATTGGAATTTATGTAATATGGCCTAAAATGAAAAATGAGACCTTTGGATTCAGAAACATGAGGAAACACTCAGTTTCCTTGCCTATAAAATGGGATCAAAAGTATTCCCCCCCCAAAGCTTCATGATATAAGGATGAAATTAAATCGAGAGATGTTTCTAAAACAATTTACACATGATATCTACTGACATTTGAATAATGTGATAGTATTATCACTAACCTCTGTTTATCACCTATTGTGAGTGCTGAGCCAAGTGCTAAATGGCGCTCCCTGTAGCCGGCAGGTTCAGATCCCGTGGCTGGGACTTCCCCCTCAAGGTCGGAAGGCGGGCTGGCAGGCGTTACCCGCACCGTGCACTGGATGCTGATACTACGGTTGCCTGTGTTATTTGTTTACAAATCCAGATAAACCCGTGGTACGAGACTGTGCTTTAGCCCATGTGCGTGGACTTACTGATTGCACACCCTCTCTATGTCTCTGTGCATGTGTGTGTTTTTTCCTTCAACATTTACTTAGATCATGGTGACTTGAACACTTTATCATTAAAATGCAGCTTAAATTCAAAGTAACTCTATCTGCTCTCCCTTTATATCTCAACACACGAAGGTATTTAGGTAATTCTTGCCACGTTCTGGTTTTGCTAGCAAGGGAACTATAAGAAACTCGAGTGGGAGTTTATGATCCCGGCTCTATGCTACGGGCTGGACACTGACTGACCCCCTTAGGCTGAGACAAGAGGTTGGCTCCGTTGGTTGGGAAGGACTTGTCGCAGAAGAACTAATGGATTCTGTTAGAATCTGGGACTCAGTTGGTAATGGGAGACTCATCTGCCTGACAGTGTACCTTTCAGTACTGGCCTGAGCATACGGTACCACTGTGTTTCCAGAGGGTCCTTGTTAGGATACTGATGCCAGGGGGCTGTATCACTTTCAGTCTTCCTCTACCTGTAAAGCTTTCTAGAATATAGGCAACCTCACTGCGGTCACGCCGCTATTTCAGGGCAGAGACTGGATTGAACCCATGGCTACTAAGCTCTATCGACTGTCCATCCTTCCCACATCAATATGAACCAAACTGATTTGTCTCATTCTTTATTAGCTTATTTGTGTCACATTCAATATAACTTGGAATCCACCATTTCAGATTTTGAGACTGACTTTTCCTTCTTTCTGTCTCTGAAGCATTGCCAGCAAATTCAGAAGCCTCATTTCCCTTATGATAACACACAGAATTTGCAAAGCTCCTTACACTATGTCTTTGGCTGCATTATCCTATTGGACACTTACAACAAGTCAGTGTGGGTATCGTCACCCATGTTTTTCTGTGTTCATCTTACCAGGAGAACATCTAAGGAGCATTCACTGCTTAGTGGTGACTCTCGTTCCCACATACTGTTCTTCTGAGGCTTAGGGCGAGGTTTTCTAAATCCAAACCTCGCCTTAAAGGGCAGGAGGAATGTACAACAAAGACTTGTCTCTTGGCTCAGAGCTTTCAGAACTGACCTGTAGGGGTAGCTTTGCACACATTGTCTGCATACTTGGTCATGACGTGGGGAAGAGGGTCCACTGTCACGGTTACGATTTTCATGGTGTGGGGCCCAAACCTGACAGTAGAGAGAGGCTCTGGTGAGAAGCAGTCAGACAGATGAAGTTACCAGGAACAGGCCTCCGGGCCACTGGGACAAATCCGCAGGCTGCGGACCTCCTAGTCCTAGTACAATCTGTCTTCAAGCAGGACCCTATGCAGACAGACACGGAAGATACGCTTTTAAAACATCGTTCTTCATTGAGTAGGGTGGGGCTGGTAGGCAGCAAATTCAACATGGTTCATGGTTTGTTACTTCCCATCTCCGTTTCACAGACGAAAATGTGCTGCAACCATCATCCCAAAACACTAGTTTGGTCAATCGTTGTGTGCCTTCAGCACCCCTTATCCGGAGCATATGCTAGTGGATGCTTGTGTTTGAAATGATGACTCACAGTTAATCATTATAAGAAATAGGCTTCCCACTTCATAAACTCTAGGAAAGACTATTTTCTTTTCTAAACATTTAAATTACTCAGCCATTTTATGCTTTAAAACCCAATTATAACTTAGTATGTTGGAGAATTTCAAAAGCTGTTCCCTGCAGCATCTGTGCCTAAGACTGCATTTCATCATTCAGTTGTTCAAACTCTAATACAGACTTCTACAAAAAGAAGAAGAAGAAGAAGAGGCAGCAGCTTAAAACACAGAGAAGCACATGACAAGACCTTGGCATTGCTCCCTAAAATGGCAGTTTTGAGGAATGTGGGGCAAGGAACCCCGGTTCCCAGCTGCTTTGGACTCTGCTCCATTGTGAGGTGTGCGTGTGGTTCTATCAGCAAAGGGACAAAGAAGAGAAAGGTCTTGCAGGTGGGAGCCTGTAAGTCTCCAGCCAGGCTCCTTTTGTAAAGGGAGTGTACGAAACCAACGTGGTCATCGTAGGGGAGGGCAGTGGATAAGTAGCAAAAGTTGGGAATATTACTTTAATGCTCTTTACTTTACGAGGGGCCTTGACCCCTCGGTGTAACTAGGCAGTCTTTCCCCCCGTTTCGCTTCCCAGATCAGACAAGACCCCACGTGTTCAGGGCGGTGTGGCCATAGACAAAAATCTGGAAAGCGTCACAAAAGTGTGCATCGTGGGCGGCACACATGATCGTGTTCTCTGTATCATTCCAGTTTTAGCAGAAGAAGCAAGCACAGCTTCGGTGCTTTTTTTTTTTTTTTTTAAGATTTTATCTATTTATTTGACAGAGATCACAAGTAGGCAGAGGGGGGGGGGAAGCAGGCTCCCCACTGAGCAGAGAACCCGATGTGGGGCTCGATCCCAGGACCCTGAAATCATGATCTGAGCCGAAGGCAGAGGCTTTAACCCACTGAGCCACCCAGGCGCCCCATAGCTTCAGTGCTTTTTAAAGCTGATGCAATCACAGTCCAGTAGACAATAGTTTTGCATTTTCCTGAGAAATCTCTTGTAGTCTAATGCCTTGAACCCTATAAAGAAAGTTTGCGTTCCCACCAGAAACCTGTGGGCTCTGACATTCCAGATGAGAAGATAAGCAAGTCCATTGAATTAGAAAACCTCAAAGTTCAGGGGAAAGAGCTGAAATTCAACATATTTGTCAGTCTAGAAAGGAAAATGGAAATAAGATGAAGTGATTCAGATTTCTTAAAAAAATGTGTTTTCTTTTGTGGTTTTTATCTGTCCGGCACTAGAGCAAAGCCATATCCAAGTAGCTATAGTAAGATATGGCATTCCACAGGGAAATAAAGGAATGACTCTCCAACATCCTCAGTGCAGTCGTGATTTTAACATCCCCCAAAATCACCGGAGACACATACGATTAGTTTCTTTCCAAACATAAAAGAAACAACACAAAGAAACCATTGCTACTGTTTGGGAGTATTTTATATAACCTTGTGTGCAACAGTACTGTGGCCTTCTTTCTCTAACTACCAGTGTAAATCAAACAATTGATTTCATCATCGTAAACACATAAACTAGTAGAATAATTGGCTAATAGAGTTGAAAGCTTTGCATTCAATCCTATTCCCACCTTTTATGGATCAGAGACCTGGTTCTCAGGCAAGGATGGCGAATTGTGCATAGTCTTTCAGATAATGGGAATGCTGGGACAGAAATCCAGGTCCTGGGATGTTAATCTAAATTTCCCATCTCAGGATTTCCCTCTGAAATAGCTTTGAGTTTAAGGATTGAGGACTGAGAGAGGGGATGGACAAGCTAGAAGGCTAACATATGAGCCAAGACCCTCTTTCCATTCTCTCTGTGGGGACACTCCTCCTTAGTTTCAGCAACAGTTAAAGAAAGCAAGCAAAAGTACTGGATGGCAGCATTATACAGTTGGTCTCAAATCAGGATAGTATCTTTTACGTGGAGCCCAAGTTAAGATAAATGTCTGGATTGTGGGCCTTCTTTGTAGATCTGGAAGATTGTATTAAGGTTCCGAATGATACTGAGATTTGCGAAGTAAAGTCTTACTTGTCAATAGCTCCTCTTGTTGGATATTTAAAGTTCAAGAGCTTTGTTTGCTTTAGTTAAGTGCTCTGAAGTGTTTCAACAGCCATTGGCCCATTTATATAAACAAATGAAGGAACACACTGATAATCCATGATACCCGGAAGCAGCCCCTGCCTAAGGAGTAGCTTAAATCCGTGATGACTTAAAGATAAGCCTTCCACGCACCTGCATAATTCACTTTGTTAAACAACAAGTGTGCGCCAGTGGGTTTGACTGGCTGAAGAGGGAAGGGCTGGGGGAAAAAATATTTACTACTTTTAGTACAATCTCTCTCTCTCTTTCTGGTTTTTGGTTTTTTGTTTTTTTTTAAGATTTTATTTATTTATTTGTCAGAGAGGAAAAGAGAGAGAGTGCACACAAGCAAGGGGAGTGGCAGGCAGAGGGAGGTTCCCTGCTGAGCAAGGAGCCTGATATATAGGGGACTTGATCCCAGAACCCTGGGATTATGACCTGAGCCGAAGGCAGAGGCTTAACCGACTGAGCCACCCAGATGTCCCTCTCTCTCTTTCTTTGAATTTATTAATTTGTGAGCGTTTTACTAAGAAGTGCAGTTACAACCCTGATACCATTCTTTGTTTTCAAGTGACAAATTTTCTCTTGTTATTATTATCTTTTTTTACATTTGAGGTGATTTTAATTGGGTTTGTTAAAAATTGGTTTCCTCCAAGTGTTTGTTATTCTATATAATTTATCATCTATGTAGACTTTTAGAGAGTATCATTATTTCGTAAGGGAACTCCATTTTAGAAGCGTGGCATAGGCTGAAATTTACTATCAAATAATAATGTCAACCTCAAACAACTCTAAAAAAATACATCTCCGTCTTTATAGAGAAAGTAAAATGATCCCAGTTCGACATCTTGAGACTTATTGTGCCACAGTTTCCAAAGATGGGTGTGTCTCTGGACACACAGAGTTCGAACTCCTATCCTGCTTACCCTCAAAGGCAGGGAAAGCAGAGTTCACGGAATCACAAGGAGAGAGATTGTATACAAAGGAAGGGATCCTTCTAAGGGAAACATGGAAGACAATTTTTGTGAATGGAGCTGGCACTTGGCATTGAATTTTAAGTTAGCAAAATCTTACCACTTTCTCTGCCCCCTCCTCTGTGACACTTTGTCCTCTTGTCACCAGTTATAAATATTGGGTAATTTATTAACCCTAACAAATCTGGGTGTCTACTTGCAAAACCTTGTATTGTCTGGAAGAAGCTTGAGCCAAATGCTGGATATACTAGGCAGAGAATCTCAGAGCAGTTGAAGCACCTGCTGTAGAATGACACGTCTTGGTTCACACGAGAACGTGAGAGCGCTCCTGAATTCTTGAATGATTGCCTAGAGTCCAGAGACTTACTGGCATGGGAACTTGAACTGAAAAAAAAAAGAAAGAAAGAAAGAAAAGAAAAAGAAAACTGGTATGTCCTACATAGGATCTTCATGTCATAATTAGAAGTGAAGGCAGTTTGTTCTGTCATAAGACAGGGAGTAAGAAGACTTACTTGGTGGTTTCCTGCAGTTTACATCTGCTTTAACAAGTTCTTTCTTCTCTTTTCCTCTTGCATCCATCACTCCACATTTTGAATATCTTGCCCCTCAAGTGTTTTAGTGTCTTTCAAGAGGAATGAAAGAATAAGCTATAAAACTTCAGGAAGGGGGCGCCTGGGTGGCTCAGTGGGTTAAAGCCTCTGCCTTCAGCTCAGGTCATGATCCTAGGGTCCTGGGATCAAGCCCCGCATCGGGCTCTCTGCGCAGCGGGGAGCCTGCTTCCCCTTCTCTCTCTCTCTGCCTGCCTCTCTGCCTACTTGTGATCTCTGTCAAATAAATAAATAAAATCTTTAAAAAAAAAAAACAACTTCAGGAAGGAATTGGATTAAAATCGGATGGATTCTCAGCTCATCTCGACTCTGGAATGTATTGTGAGAGCTAGAGAGAAATGGTGACACGTGACTGCCAGGCAAATGGCAAAGAGGGGCTGGCAAAGGATTTGAAGAGCTGTAGTCTGGAATGCGAGAATTTCCTTAAGGCTTTCCTTCTCAATTAAAGTTTTACCAGGCTGTGCCTTTATACTTATTAAATTTGGGTTGCACCTCTCCCCGAAAAGAAACTCCTATTTCTCTCTCCTAGGTGGAACCAAGAACTATTTTCTTCTCTCTGCCACATACCCCCATCATTTCCTATACATTTTGCTATTGCTTGGTGAAAATGGGAGCTTTTATTTCTAACCTTTTATTGTTTGCCTCTGCTCCACGTCCTGTAAATGTTTCCACTGTTCTGCAGAGCCGCACACCATCTTCTCTGTTCGGGTCAGTGTTTGGGGTGGTAGGGGCACACAAGTCCCTCTCCAGCTGATTTTCTAGAAGCTGTTGCATTTCTGTATTTCACGTCATTCATGGTAAATCAGCACATCTACAATTGGCAGAATTGTCTAATTGGAGTAGTGAGCTGACAAACAGTGAGTATAACAGAAATAAAAACACTTAACAAAACTAGTTTTAATCAACTCAACAACAATGATGAATTATTAAGTACCCACTAGGTGGCAAGAGCCATGATGAGTACTAGAAGAGAGAAAATCATAGAAAAGAAGGCCCAACCTTTGCTCTGAAGGGACTTAATCTGATAAAAGTCATGCTTATAAGGCAAAGGACCATACCACGAGGCAGAATATGATTTAGGCATAAGAAATTTGCTAGCAACATTAGCATAAAGGAGGGACCTGGCCGGGGTGCGGGGGGGCGTGGTTGTGTGGTGCCTGGCTGGCTCATCAGTAGAGCATACAGCTCTTGATTTCGGGGTGGTGAGTTGGTGCCCCACGTTGGATGCAGAGATTACTTGAAAATAAAATATTTAGGGGGAAAAAGGGGGAGGGGCCATTCTTTTGGGTGAATGGAAGAAAGCCGCTTAAGGGAGGAGATAGGTGTGAGGCTTTAAGGAATAGGTAGCATTTTAAGTAGTTGCTGTTTTCTTGGTTTTCCTCCTTGTTGTAAGGTAGTAAGTGTTCATTAAAGAAAAAATAAATCAGAATATATGAAGAATTTGAAAGAAAGTCATTTAAAAACACCATTCCTGATGCAGGATGACGTCTGTGAACATGGGGCAATTAGAACACGGGCTGTGGGGTATCTGCCCGTGGAACTGAGGGCTGGACGTTGAATGCCCAGTGTGTCCTGGCCTCCCTCAGACTTCTTGGGGGCTCCCCCAGAAATGTTCATGCCCAGTCAGGTGATGGAGGCTTCTGCCTCTGTGATTTTCTGTTCCTTGTTACAGTATTTATTCATGCCTGGTAGACAGTCTCATCTCTGCAAGGGAAGGTGAATGAGCCACGTTGAAATGCTGTTAGCACTTCCTGTCCATATTTAAATGTAATACTATATCAATCCATTTAATTGGTAATTAAAGGACAAAAAACATCCCTTCATGCCCCCCAGGGATGACACCAACTTTCTTTCTCCCCACAAAAGCTGTTTCAGGAGGCTTTAGTGGGCTGAGTAAATGGTCTTTCTTCTAAGACTTTTGTTGTTTAAAAATGCTTTTGTTTCATTTGAGGTGTGAGGAAATGTACTAACCTTGTCTTCGTTGGTGCAACAGTGCAGAAATGATAACTGTATATACATTTTTTTTTACATAAAAATAGAGAGGAGCAGGAAAGAGAGAGACAACTTATTTAAATCCTGAATACAGTCAGACCTCATATGCATTGTTAAAAAAAAAAAAAAAGCCCTAAAGAATTGCATATGGATTAGAGGGATGAATATTCTATTATTTCAGTCTGTTCTGCTGATCTTCTTATTGTGACTTTGTGCTTCAGAAATCTGCTAGGAATTTGGCTTTGCCGTAGTAGGCAGTAATTTTAAATGTGTATCAAGCACTTGATCGTGTATGATTTGCGTGCTGTTGCATTCCTATTCCCTAAATTTTCCACCAATTTATTACTTTTTTCATACTGTTTTAATATTTCAGGATGATGAATATATACAGCATCATTAAAGGTAAATAAAAAATGCATGAAATTAAAAAATGGAATATTAGATGTTTCTTTGCTATAATCCCCCGGCCCAATTGGAATGAAATGTCTCTGTTCTATCAAGTAATCCCTAAACATGATTAGGAACCTGGGAGTGTCCACACAGCCCACATAATATTTGTATCACCTAAGCCTATTTATGTAAGGTTTGAGTAGAAGTTGTTATTAGAAGGCCTATAAACCCATTTTACAATTCTGAAAGATAGGCTTGCCTCTTAATCTTTTCTACCTTTATTATTTTCGCTGGAGTTGATGACAATGTGTTCTTAATTCATTTTTCAGAATGCTATTACTGTACATCTTCTTCATACTTGGGTGATACATCGGCTGTTCTATTGAAATACATTTTAAAGACCAAGGATTGAGTTCAGCAGTTCATTTGCATCGTGTTGCTGTTTTTTTCAATATTTCTAAGAAGGAGAGGAGTTTGTTCCATTGGGTCTGTTACAACTTCCAGTCATTTGCTGTGTGTCCAGAGCAAGTTTTCTCGAAGTATTTCTTCTTTTAAGGAAGTTTGCCCATATGATATTGACACAATAAGTTACCGGGTTTTTAAATTGTTTTTTTTTTTTCTTTAATAAAAACCATTTGCGCTGTGTGATGCTTTGCTGCAAAGTGGTTTACACTTATTTTTGATTTTTGAAACAAAGAAAGTAGTGTTTTGTAAAGGAGAATATCTGAACATAAAAAGACCAAAAATATTTTCCCTAAGCCTTGATCTGTGCCCCACATTGTGTTACTGACTTCTGTGGAAAGCTAGCCTTCCTTTATTAGCAAATCTTCAGTGTTTGCCCTCCTTAAAAGGCCTCTTTGTAGGGAGAAGTTTTTCAAAACATCTTAAAAGTCACACGTATAATTCTTTTTTTTCTCTTCCTTCCAATTAGGTTTCAGTGGATATCAGGCTTTTCTTAACCCAGTTTAGCTCTTTTAACCGGCAGATACTAATCTAACTATTGCACGCAAGCACTCTTGAATTGCCCGGAGGGTCAGCGGTTGCAACCTTATTCCAGATACTCTAAAGTTTCAGGACAGTTTTATTTCCTTTAACGTGGTATTCCTTATTTATTTCAGGCTTACACACAAAAGACAGTTTTTACTGTCTCACCGCTTACCCCAATTCATGAAATGTGAAGATTGACAGCTCTTATTAATTTCACAGTTAGGAAATGTGTTAAGTGACCGCTGTTTCTAATGAATCCTCACCCGTGTGGTGTAGTTTAAAACCATGTTTCAGGGGCGCCTGGGTGGCTTAATGGGTTAAAGCCTCTGCCTTCGGCTCGGGTCGTGATCCCAGGGTCCTGGGATTGAGCCCCGAGCCCCGCATAGGCCTCTCTGCCTGCCTCTCTCTGTACTTGTGGTCTCTTGTCTGTCAAATAAATAAATAAAATCTTAAAAAAATAATAAAATAAAATAAAATGGAAATAGTAAGATGTGGCTCATACAGAGCCACATTATTAAAATAAATAAATAAATAAATAAAACCATATTTGAGACAGCGCCCCAAAGATATTCCATGGTAAGACCTTTTAAACCTTTGCTCATGCTTTGGCCCATTAGCTCTGACTGAGTTCTCGCAGCTATGACCGAGCTCTGATGAGTTCTCGCAGAGGAAGAGGCATTCCCTTAGCCTCCGTGTAGGTTACGTTCAGGCTGGCTTTTCCTGCGGACACCAGGCTGGAGCGGGGCGGCCTGGTGGTGTTCTTTAACACTTTGCAAGTCTGCCTTTTGGTACACATACTGCCAGCAATTGTAGAAATTGTCCTCTTCCAGCCAATTTCTGTGCGCTTGTTACTCATTTTGCAGAGAAAATAATGACAGTGAATGACATGGGGCCAATATTCCCCAAGCTGAACCTAGGAAGGCATTTAAAAGCTGAGGGGGTGGGGAGGAGGGAAGTTTTAAATAGTCCACACACTTCTGCTAGGAAAATCAGCAGCAAGCATGTGATTTCATCATGGTCGTGTGATAGGGCTGCTCCATTGTGTTCAGTGCCGCAGAAATCTGAGCCTCCTGCTACCAGCTGTGCCCAACTGGACCCGCGTGTCCTGGGTTCAGTTGGCAGATCAAGCTCTGCTGAATTGTAACTGCCGCTGGGGGTGCGGGGTGGAGGGGGGCCGGAGCCAAGGGGCGCCCAGGTGCAGCGCAGCCCGGGAGGCCTGAGCCGCAGGGGGCCTGTTCCCAGGGCAGGTGGCAGGAGTGGCCTAGTCACTGTGCATTGGGAGCATTGCCACAGACCCCCAGAGAAGAAAGAAAATCTGGACCCCTAGTCTGGAAAACTTCTGGATTGGTATGTGGTCTACACCATTCCTCGAAGTGCTTTCAAATAGCGCTGAAAGGAGCAAAGTAGAGAACAGACGGGCCTCTGGCTTAGAAATCAGCCTTTGCCTTTCTGGTCCATACAACCCCGGACCGTTTACTCCGCATCTCTATCCCTCAGGCACCTCATTCGTAAAATTAGGATAACAATATTATCTACTTCCAAGAATTAAGGAAAAATAATCCTTTTAAAGTGCTCAGCTCGCCTCCGCACTCAACAGTACAACCAGTTGTGAAGCCCTGCTCTGTGGGGTGTGCAACACTTTCCTTTTACCTATGGACGAACCGAAGCTGTAAATCATGAGCGCACCTACAGCCGCTGGCCGAGAATAGAATTCGTGTTTCCTGGCTTTCATGCTATTAAGCTGACCGCTAAGCTATGCCTCTCCCCTGCCTCAAGCCCGAAACATTCCTATTCTTGGTTAAAGCAAAGCATGGCAGGGGCGAGGGGGCGGGGTAGGATTTAAGAAAATAATGGTAAGAAATAACCTCATAGAGATGAACTTCATCTATTATATCTCATCCTTGAAGCTGATCGTATTTGAAATTAAAAAAACAAAAAAACAGTTCGTTTTCAGTCAGTATCTCCCCACAGCTAAAATTATCAGATTTTTAAAATACTAAGTTTTATGTTGCTGGTAAAATTGGGAAGGTTCAGAAAATCATTATTTTTGGTAACTCCGTGGAGTCTTGTATGCTTCTGAAACCATCCACAGGCGTTTAAACGGGCTCGGAGCCTTGGGCAGAATAAGGTAGAGAAATGTTTACAGTTCATAGTTGGGAATGCACACTGGAGTTATTTTGCCTTAAGCAATACAGAAACTCCTGGGATAAGCAAAAAGCACATTTTCAAAGTGAAACCGACTGAAGAAACTAGCAGAAATATGACATGGTAGGGTTGAAAACCGTTTATGGGGCTGGATTAAAAAGCATAGACAATGAGGAATCTTTATGCTTCTTCTATTAATAATGAGTTGTGCCTACATTCACAAAATTTGTTTGCAAATTAATATTTGGAGTTGGCTAAACAACTGGTTATTAATTTTTCGAGAAGAAAGAAGTTGCATTTGCCTGTTTACTGGAGTGATCTTTACACGCCGTTCCCCAAACAAGCAAACGAAACTGTGTGTGTATACAGGCGTAGTGTAGCTCGGCTCTCTGTGGTGAATCGCGTGCTACGCGTGGAATTCCCATCCACCTGCACAACAAGTTCGAGTAGGCGCGGGTCTGCAGCTCATGTCCACAGTGCATTCAGGCCCTATATGCCCCAACTCTCGGGGTGTTTCTTCTCTCCAATGACAACCGAGCAGGAGCTTTTTTTGTTGTTTTTGTTTTTGTTTTTGTTTTCCATCACCAAGGAGCAAAGCCTTTTGGGCACATTAGCACTACTTTCAGCAAGTAACACAAAATGAGAAATAATTGGGTTGAGGAACTCCTGGGATGTTGGTGGTGCTATGGGCAGGAAAGCAGGCACTGGAAAATAAATGACAAATTAGTCTGCTTAATCTCTTTCTTGTGAATCAGTTGCCACGGCACAGGTTCATAATGCATTAATAAACAGCAGCTAATGCAACGGAGATACTATTCCTCAGATTCGCAAGAGTGGGAAGAATTCTTCCCTAAGGGAGTAAGCATGCTTCCTGAATGATTTTCTCCCTCCGTAAGCCGGACTTTGTGGTATAAACCCAGGTAAATGATCATAACTGTTACATGTGTGTAGTGTGGAAGTGTCGATGGACAGTTTCATACATATCAACTTGCGCGAGCTTCACTAGGACATCCCTGGGACGGACAGGTTTTCCTATTTCCCCATTGTACACAGAAGATACTCAAGGAGTTACATGAGGTACCAAATGGTGGTCAGTGTTGGTCAGAAAAAGATTTGGCTGTCAGAGAAAGATGATTATCATACGATCTCACTGATATGTGGAATTTGAGAAACAAGGCAGAGGATCATAGGGGAGGGGAGGGAGACATGAAACAAGACAAAACCAGAGAGGGAGACAAACCTTAAAGACTCTTAATCTTAGGAAACAAACTGAGGATTGCTGGGGGACAGGGCAGGTGGGGGATGGGGTAACTGGGTGATGGACATTGGGGAGGGCACGTGATGTAATGAGCACTGGGTGTTATATAAGACTGATGAATCCCAGACTTGTACCCCTGAAAAAGATAATACATTATATGTTAATTAATTGAATTTAAATTGAAAAAAAAAAAAGATTTGGATCTTGATCTTTTGGCTTCAAAACTTATGATCTTGCTTACCCCATCAGCCTACCGAGTTAGAGTCAAAATCTATATATTAGTGTAACTCCATACAATATTCATTCTGATGCCTCGGAGTTGAGTTACGGTTCCTCATCCATTTTAATCCAATTCCATAATACTATAAATATGACTAAATTCCAAAATCTCACAAGTTCCCGACATTACAAAGACTGCCCTTACATGTCCCCTTAGTACTGGTGACATAAAGGAGTCCCATGACATTTTACATACGGAAACTGAGATACACAGATGGCAGATGGAGCCGGTTAGCAGCAGAAGTACCGTGAAGCTGACTTGTCAAGGTTATTTCTCTAGGTGCTCCGACTCTTAGCTGATCAAGTCACGTGCTGAACACAGAGCAGCATTAAGGGTGGGCTTTTCTGCTTTCGCATCTCCAGAACAGGAATCAGCCATCAAGCCTCACGGGATCTGTCGGTGGCTGGACATCTTTACAACAGTCCTGTCCAGCCTTGGCCATTCCTCTAGCTTATACCGCACAATGCTTAACATGGAAGTGTTCAGCTGTGCAGTGTTCCTTTGTCCTAGTTAACACGATGTTCTGCATTTATTCTAATACTTGTGATGAGAAGGATATTTTTGTGTACCGAGCCCTTTTTATCCTCATTTATGTCAGCCTGGTCCTCGTTGCTGTATGGCATAGCAAATGGGCACTGACTTTGTGCTTATCGGACAGCTGACCAGAGGGCTTTGGCTAACCACAACCCCTCTTACTTGTTCACACAAGAGCACCTGTCAGTTAGGATATGGCCGTGAGAGTGATGGGAAAGAGATGGCATCTGGCCAAAGTCATGGAGAGGAAGGAGTAGATGTGGGAAAAAAAAAAAAATGTCGGGGCACCTTGGTGGCTCCGTGGGTTAAGCCTCTGCCTTCAGCTCAGGTCCTGATCTCAGGGTCCTGAGATCGAGCTCCGCATCAGGCTCCCTTCAAAATGGTTGCTGTCTTTGTTTCCTCGCTCCTCAGGTAATCTGCTGTACAAAGAGCTTTGAAGATATCAAGGGTCAGTGCCCCCGCCCCCAAAATAAGTTAAGTAGAAACACTATCCATTGGGTGCTCATGCAAATGTGAACTCATATATATATATATATATATATATATATATATATATATATATGGTTTCTGCAAAGCACTTAAATGTACCCACTTGGTGTTTTCAGATAAAAGCAAAATGTTTCCTATTCTATCTAATGAGCTTTAAAGAAAGGTATTAAAAACAGACAAGGGAAAACATCATGGATTTGGTTTCTTTGTGTAGTATCTCTTTTCGACATATATTTGCGCCTTCAACTTGATTGTTTCTTTTGGTATCTTCTCTGAGAATGTGACTCAGAGGCTTCCAGGGTAATTACGCCTCCTACCTTTCTCAGGACAGCCTGCTACTGTTTTCTCTAATAACCTGTGATCATGTAATGGATAAACAGTATTACCTCTGTTTTAATGACCCCCTGATTCTACAGTGGCCGGCAGTGTGCCAGAGTCAGCTTCTTGGACTCTGTTTTTGTTCTACATTCTTCAGTACTACGACAAAAACTATTTACGTTTTGCCTGAATAGCTTAAACACCATTTTAGAAGACTTTAGATTGCTTTTGAACATATTTGAATGCATCTTTAGCCATCACTGGGCTTAAAATGGAAACCCTTTTTTCAGCTTATCTGTATTAAACACCTGTAAAAATCAATGGTACTGTATTTTTTTTCTTATAATGCTCTGTTCCTTTAACTAATGCCAGAAATAATGCACAATTTTTTCTAGCGTGTTCTTTTCCCTTTGCCTGATGTTCTCCAGTAGTAAGTGGCATAGTGTATAAGAACTGACTTCTGCTGACTTAATAGTAAAATTGCCAGGTTGATGTTGAAATTCAACCAATTGGAGCCTAATCCTCAAGAAGAAATTTGCTGTCTCTCCTACTGATTATCACCTGTCCTCTTCATAATGAATATGCAGAAAGTTTATTTTATTTTTTGCAAGTGTACATACTTACATAAATGACCAATAGGAGAAGTTAGAGTTAACCAGTGATGTTTTTGGAGCATTGTTATTTTTCCCTAAAATCAGAAGTCATTACATTTATATTGAAAATATTGAGTGGTTTGTATGAGCTTTATGCCAAACTAAGATTAGTGTGCTGTAGCCCATTACAAATGTAGAAGATTGACCAATTTTTATGAGTTAGAATAAAAAATATGATAATAATGTCTTATCATCATCATAAAGAGAGATGATAACGACTAAATGAAATATTTATATTATCTCATTTTATTTGATAGGTTCCATCTTCTCCCATACCAAACACTTTCTCAAGAGCAACCATAGCCTCCTGGTTAAAAAAGAAATCTTTGTAGAATTCAAGGTCTTCATCTGTGCTGCTAATAAACCCAGTAATCCAATATTTTGCTCTCTTTGATTTTTGAAATTTGTTTTGTATCTTAAAATGGGGCCTGGTGGTTTAGTATGTTTTGATCAAGGCTGTGCGTAAAGATGGATTATATT
This sequence comes from Enhydra lutris kenyoni, assembly GCF_002288905.1. Taxonomy (NCBI): domain Eukaryota; kingdom Metazoa; phylum Chordata; class Mammalia; order Carnivora; family Mustelidae; genus Enhydra; species Enhydra lutris. The sequence goes on along the minus strand of NW_019154109.1, from coordinate 18,906,751 downwards.
TTAGTTTCTGTGTGGGGATAAATAGGATTATTTGTTCCCAAGTATTGCTTTTTGGAAAGTGGGCTAATTTGTAAGCAAAAATGTGTGTGTGTGTTGTGTGTTGTGTGTGTATGTGTTGTGTGTTTTGTGTGTGTGTGTGTGTGTGTGTGTGTGTGTGTGCGCACGTGTGTGTATTACACATGTATTATTTGGGCCGTCTGTTACTGACCCACATATTCAATATGCCACTTGTCTCTTCATCAACCATATCATGAGGCTCTCCCTAGCCTGTCTGCTTCCTCACACACTGTCTTGCTATCGTCTGTATTCTTATATACAATCTATATTCTTCCAGACGTCTACATTCTCTTTGAGACTTAATAAACAGACACACTGACACATATGTCACTGCAAAGTCACGTCGGATGGCTTTATAACACGGACACTGGAAAACAGATGTTCAGTGGGCGACATGACCCCACTGTCACTCTGCGCGGCCCCCACTCTCATAAAGGGTTCTGGGTTCTCAGGAAGCCTTTCAGGCAGGTGGCTGTGTCACGGTGCTTTCATGGGAGCCGAACGGTCCCCGTCTGGTCCCCCATCTCTCTCTTCCTCATTCTCTGTGCTCATCTGATTGAAGTTGGAGAGAAGAAAAAAAGATTTGAGGCTTGCCCAATTTGTCCTGACATAAAGAGATGTTTAGCTCAGTGGAACGTAGTAGAGGAGAGCTGAGGGCCTGACTGACGTTTCAACAATGTGTCTGGGGGACTGCTCACTCCACGGCCCTTCACTCTGCCGAGGCCTGGCTCCCGGAGAGCTCTTGAGAGGGGTGACAGTCCCTCGGGCTTTGACACTCAACACCTTGTTAGATCTGCTGACAAAGACACAGTTTGTGGTTTAGCGTTTGTTTTCTGAAGGAGGTGTTTGGGTTTGCTTAGAGCCTGAAGAAAACATTTCTGAGGAATTGAAGCTTATACAGAGGGGGAAAAAATGCCCTATTTTCTGAACACATGGATTTGCCTTAAATTTTTCTTAAATTTCCAGAAGACATTTTGGATTCAGCACCAAAAGGTTGCAGTTCTCCTTAAATCCCCCATCTGCCAGACCTCAAAAATTAGAAATGTAACTCATTGAACTACTTCCTCATTGGGCTGGGTTTGGTCCCCGTGTCACTTTCTTCTGTTTCTATTTTTTTTTTTAAATGATGATGACCAGAGGCCTTCTGGGTTTTCTTTTATTCTAACAGAGCATCAGACCTTAATTCAGTTCTGATAGGGCATCAAAAATGTAAAAAGCAGAACAGCAAACATCCTTGCACGTAGTGGGAAGGCGTAGAATTTGAGAGTCAGAGTTAGGTCAGGGCCTTGGTGTAATTAATTATCCTTTGAAAGCCTTCTTGACTTATCCTTAACATTTAGAAAGACAAAGTTGAGAAGATAGGAACCGCCTTGCGGCGCTGTTATGAGGATTTAATAAGGTGAGACGGAAATTTAGCCCCGCACCTGGTAGGTTACCACGTAGAGGGGGAGACCTGCAAGTGCAGAGGTGCTGGTCTCTCCCAGCCACGCACGTTTCCTCTGTCCCGCTTCCCCTTCGTCTCTTTTTAGCTCGTCTCCTCCTTTCCTTCCCATATGAGGAAAAAAAAAAAAAGGAAAAAAAAAAACTTTTGATAGAATGATATGAAATGAAGCTTGATGTTATGCATAACGACATTATGGACAGAGGTGCAGCTAGGTTGGGACTGGGCTTAGGAATTAATAATAGGACAAGTGAACGGTTGTTCTCGATTGTTACCAACCTGATGCCGAGTCTCCAAATTGCTAATTTTCGATTCACTGGTGATCACTCATCAAGACTCATCCAGGTTTCTAATTCAGACGGGACTTGGTCTCAGCCAAGTCTTTTTACATGTGGTCTTTGTCTCGTCCTCGTATGTGGAGGAAGCCCAGAGGGTGTGACCCCTCACATGATCGATGGTCCATGCTTTAGCTTCTGGGTAAGAGTTACCCCCAGACATCAGGTCAGCAAGGATCCAAAAGCTTCGGGGACATCTATGGATGTTTCTCTGAATTACCCCAAAGGGACTTGTTCTTGAACGGAGTCTCATTTCAATAGCGAGGGTTAGTACAGGATGAATTCTGCATTGGAGAGAGGTTGGTGAGTACAAGTCTAAGATTTCAGTCAACACTAGGGTTCTGGGACCTTTTCATCCCAAAGTGGGAATGTGTCACATGGTCCAGAATCCTCCTGCTGGGCCATGACATTAGTAAATCTCATTTGTTGTCCAGTGTCCTCACTCGTTCTCTGCCCTCCTTCAATACTAAGGTCATGACTGGATCGGGGTTGGCATTACCCAGGCACCTCACAAGCACTCAGCAATAGTTAGGTGTTATTACCTCAACGGTCCAGGTTTCTTGGGCAATTATTCTCATCCTGGTTCTCTCTCCCCCATCCACCCACTTGAAAACTATAATCAACAATTCCTCGTAGATTTTTTAATTTTTCTTAAATTTCAAGAAAACATTTTGGATTCAGAGGGGTGGAGAGTTTTACAGAGACTCCCTTTCTTTTCCCATGAGCACAGTTGAACCCTGCCCTCCTTCCTGTCTGTTCTCTGGACTGCCAGCCTTCCCACCCTACATCACCCAAAGGAGATACCTGGGTTCCAGAAGAAAAAAAAAAAAAAAAAAAATCATGTCCCACCAATTGAATGTTTTACACAGTACATTTTTTAAAATTGCATTCACTTTATTTAAACTGAAAAACAACAGTTCATTCATTTCTTCCTCCTCCCCACATCTCCTATGACCAGCAGTCTAGTCTCTATATCTAAGATTCTACATATAAGAGAGATCATGAAATATTTGTCCTGATTTATTTCACTTAGCATAATGCCCTTGTGGTCCATCCATGTTGTTGCAAATGGTAAGATTTCATTTATTTATGGCTGGATTTTTAAATTCTACTGTATATACTGTATATATCATACTATTCGTCCATTGATGGATGTCTGGGTTGTTTCTATATCTTAGCTATTGTGACTAATGCTGCAGTGAAGATGGATATATCTCTCAAGTTAGTGTGTCCATTTTCTTTTTTTTTTTTTTCAAGATATTGTTTATTTGATAGAGAGAGAGATCACAAGTAGGCAGAGAGGCAGGTAGAGAGAGAGGAGGAAGCAGGCTCCCTGCTGAGCAGAGAACCTGATGCCAGGCCCCATCCTAGGACCCTGAGATCGTGACCTGAGCAACCTAAGCCAAAGGCAGAGGCTTAACCCACTGAGCCACCCACTGCGACACCCATAATGTGTCCATTTTCATCACTAAATACTCAGAAGTGGAATTGCTGGGTCATACGGTATTTCTTCTAATTTTTTGAAGAACTTCCACCTGTTTCCCATTGACTGAACCAATTTATATTCCCATCAACAGTGTGTAAAGGTTCTCCTTTTCTCCAGATCCTCACCAACTCTTATCTTGTTTCTACTGGCCATTCCGGCAGGTATGAGGTGATATCTCTTTGGGGTTTTGATGTGCATTTCCCTCATGATTAGTGGTGTTGAGCATCTTTGTATACACCTGCTGACGATCTTTATGTCATGTTTGGAAGAATATATCTATTTAGAGCATTTGTCCATTTAAAAATGAGATTGGTTGCTTTCTTGCTGTTGAGTTGTATGAATTCTTTGTATATTTTGGATATTAGCTTCTTTTTAGATATATAATTTACGTGATTTTCTTCCACTCCATAGCTTTCCTTTTCATTTTATGGATGGTTTTCTTGGCTGTGCAAGAGCTTTTAGGTTGCTGGAGTCCCACTTGTTTATTTTTGCTTTTGTTGCTTTTGCTGTCAGATCTGAAAAGTCATCCTACCACCCATGGCTTCTTCAAGGAGTTTTATGGTTGCAGGTCTTGAGTTCAAGTTTTTAATCCATTTTGAGTTAATTTTTATTTATGGTATGAGAAGTTACTCCAGTTTCATTCTTCTGCGTGTAGCTTTCCAATTTTCTGAACAGCATTTATCCAAGAGTCTGTCTTTTCCCCATTGTTATTCTTGGCTCCTTTGTTGTGAATTAACTGACCTTATGTGTGGGGGCTTCTTTCTGGGCTCTATATTCTGTTCCCTTGATCTGTGCGCCTGTTTTATCGACAGTGCCAAACTTTTAAAATTATTATAGCTCTGCAGTATAGTTTGAAGTCAGGGAGCATGATGCCTCTGGCTTGTTTTTTTCCCTTAAGATTGCTTTGGCTATTTTGGGGTCTTTTAGGATTCCATATAAATATTAGGGTTGTCTTAGTTGTGTGAAAAGTATTGTTGGCATAGGGATGGCATTGAGTCTAAGATGGCTTTGTGTAGTATGGACGTTTAAACAATATTAATTCTCCCAATCCATGACCACAGATACATTTGTTTGTATCTTCTTCAATTTCTTTGATTTTTTTTTTAAGTATTTGTAATGAGAAAAAAAAAAAAGCTATGTTGGATAATGGAAGCAAATCAGGATAGAAAATCTACTCTGCAAAGTGAACTTAGTATTTCTAATAGCAAGGTATTGTGTTTTCCTGTGACTCCTAAGGACCACTCTAATATGACTCCAAGACTTGAACCATATCCCAGGAAAATCATTTGAAGAGTTCTGAACCCGGACACAGTGCAACAACACATTGCTCAGAGTAAATTGTTGGATGTCCAATAGTGGTTCCCGTACTTTGCAGGTAAAACAATACCATTAGGCAGTGGAACAAGCGTACTAGAATTTTGGGAACTTCCAACCTGTTCTCTAAACCAGAAGCTGGTTTACTAACATGCATGTCAAACCCTGACTCGGGGCTGCCATGAACTTGATTGCTAATTGTCAGTTACTGATGATCGGTACCTCCAGCATGCCTTCAAGCTGAAGTACAGAAATACAGAAGGGGTTCCTTAATCAAGAATGTGGAATTGCCAGGTTATCACAAACGAGGGGAAGCTGCAGATGAGTTACAGAGCCCTGGACTCACAGATAGGATTCCTTTACAAGCCCACAGGTGCCCATTATGCATTCTCTCTCCACCATAGTGAGGTAAAGGCAATAACATTTGATGATGGGTTTATTCTCTCCAGATTTCAAGATTGAAATAGAAAGACAACACCTGAATGTAATTCCCAGGGCAGGCAAGGGCTGTCCAGCCCTCACAAGATGCACAAAAGCCAGGGAAGCTCCACAGAAGTCTATTAGGGGATTTGTTTCGTGGAGCTCAGTATTTCTTCCATTCGAGTTTTCCCCGATCCTTAATTTAACTCCACGAGTAATATAATACACCGGGGCAGGACTGGAGCGAGGTGAATGGTACCACAGCCTGCCCGTTATGCCTGACCTTGCAGCTGAGTATTAATTTGAAGTCCTGGAATTAAAATTTTCTATTCTTTTGCATTGTCATGCCTCACGTTGATAAGCACAAAGAAATGTAAATAAAAAAGACCTATTTCAAAACCTTCCATACAACCTTTTTGTTTTATGACAAAAGACAGTTAATTAACATACTAGCAGTAAGCAGCCTTCCCAAACTCATGCTAATTATGTATTCTGTTGACCGTGACTCTAGTCATAAGGTAATTGGCTTGCCGCAACATGACATTTCAAATCATCTCTTGAAATTACATCAAAAAGCCAGCCTGTTTTGTTTTGATAGGGGAACAATCAATTTGATAAGTGGTAACACAGCTCATTGTTTCACATTAATTAGACTAATTGCTGCATGTTAGCCTCTGAAATAGACAGAACTTGGAGAAGACAAAGGCTGCGGCCTTTAGCATGCCGTGCGTGTGACGGTTCCACTTGCCTGCACATACTGGAGGCAGAAAACAGAGCTGTTAGAGGAGGCAGCCTTGCGGGAGGCTGGGTGTTAACAGGAGTTTGATGTGTTATGCTTAATACACTGGCTTTCAATTATAGCATCCAGGTTCCAAGTCCCACAGAGGAAAGAAAGGACGACTCCCAAGAACTGTTTCCCGGCTAACCAGGTTTGGGTTTTAGAACAGCCGTCCACTTCCTTTCTCTCCTTTAAAACCCAGAGACTTTTATGTCCCTGCCAGGGAGACCCTACTTACCTCTCTTTGTAGCACTCTGGGCATAAAATGCCTTAAAAAACAGACCGAAACAAAATAGAGCCCAAACAAAACAAAATACCAAAAGGAACGCCCCCCCCAAAAAAAGGAAAGAAAAAAAGAATTCCCTTTTTTTCCAATTACAAAACAGTGTTTTAACCCACAGAGATTTAGGGAAAATGTCATTGGGGGAAGCCTAACGCCTCAGCCCTGCAAGACCCTTTCGGTTTGACAGACTGTACCTTTGCTTATCCTCGAGACCACCAATTTGGTCAAACTGGACGGTGTGATCTTTATGACGGCAACACATGTCTGTCTCAATTGGCAAGGAAGAGAATTCCACTTGTGACCCGGCGCGGACTCCTGATGCTCCCACAGGTTGATGAGATCGTGTTACTGGACGGCTGATGCAATGGAACAGGGCTCCTTCCCAAGGAGAAGGCATCCAGTGCTTAAAACACCAGGTGCCCTGTCTCTGTCACTCAGACACTGTCTAGTTATCCACACGCAAGTTCGGATCATGGCGAGCTCACCAGACGAACGTGCAAATCTGCGGCTGTGTACACCTCTTCACGTCTGTACTGTTTTCATATGCGAAGTGGGAATTGGTCTCAGTATTTGATTCTGCGGTTGCAGATCACCAAATTCAGTGTGGTTAGGCGGTCAATGATCTCGTTGGCTTTGGGCTGCATTTGACCTAAGAGACAAAGTCTCAAACAGCAACAGACTCTGCTAATTGCCACCGCAGCTCGATTCAGAGAATGGTTTGCACATGCTGCTGGTGTGGAGAAGACTTTGGGTTTCTCCCTAGTTTCTTCAGCTTCACCAAGAGTGGTGTGGTCTTTGAACAGGAAGGACAGCAATATATAAACATAACAGTGTTTTCATAAGATACACAGCTGCATTACACATCCCAAAATTGTAAGTATGATGTTCCTCCATTTGTAAATGCTTATGGGCTTTCACTGAAATGACAGGGAAATAGGACAGTGAAATCTGGACCTGGCTTGGAAAATGAATTCGAAACATTTAAGCAAGATTGATTTGCTTCTGTGTATGAAAGCATCTGGGGCGGGGAAGGTGGGGGTGTGCAGACATTTGTACCAAAGGAGAGCATTTCATTTCTTCTTTTTATCATGCCCTCAAAAGAATGATCCCTTTGCAGGAACTTCGAAGCTCAAATTTGTGCGGGCAGGTTTAATTTGGTCATTTAAAAAACAAAACAAAACAAAACATGTGGTATAGCAGAGGCAAGCAATTAAATGATTGTTCCTACAAGTTAATAAATCTTCAACAGCCTTTTAAAAAGGTACAAGGATTTGTGATGTAAGCGTGCTAATGGGCTGTTTTCCCCGTAAAATCCCAGAGTTTATTCAGAAGGTAAATGGTGGGGAAAAAAAAAAAAAGTACCAAGATTGAAGCCCCTTAACATTCAGCTTAAGTCCTGGTTCCACTTGCTTGAGCACAAGTTGGAAGCAGCTTTGTTAGGATTCTAGCCCGCACCCCCTCGCTGTCACTACTGGTTTCTTGCGTAGTCGCGCCCCACTTCGTGCCGAGCAAATCTTTGCTCAGTTAAGCAAGCGTCAGTCACGGGTAAGCTTGGCTGCCGGCCCGGGGTTGTTAGGCTTTTCCGTGCTACACCTGAATGAGATATTGACGAGACATTGCTTCCCAAACAGAGTTGAGAAACTGGATAAAAAAATAAATAAATTAAATTGTCATGGGGCTGACAGAATAATTTTGAAAATGCAACTTAAACTTCCAGTGCACAAGCAGAATAAGGGAATGGCTGCTGGCCCGGTGAGGTGGTCTGTCATTTGGTGGGTTGTATTTTTTTTTTTTCTTACTTCCTGCCTCCTGGTTGTGGATGTGAAATGTGTGTGGGTTGCGGGGGGGGGGGGGGTTGTAGGGTGACTGGGGGGAGAGGGAGTTGGTGCTGACAGATTATGACCCTGTGCAGAACCTTTTGGCCAGCTTCTGGCTTCATTGGAATGGGTCTATTATCTACTGAACAAAAGCTTCCCAAAACAAGACGCTGTGGAATACAGTTACAAGGCTTTGGAGTGAGGAGAAGGCTCTGACAGTAGGTAATTTCTGCTGAGGAGAAAAATAAGGATCAGAGAAAATTCAGGGACGGAGTGGAAAAAAGACCTAAAAGAGGACTTGTTTTTAAATAGGAAATGGGGGGCAGAGCGATTAATCACAGAGTGCTCTGGGCCCACCACAGGGCTTGTGTGAGGAGGGCTGTTAAGACCAGAGGACAGAGGCTGGGGACACTAGTGCCCTCCTCTCCCCGACACCCCAAAGTGGAGGGGGAAGACCTATTCCTGCCGGCTGAACCAAGTATATAAAACTCCAAGACGTTTTAGTAAATATTTAGATTCTTGGTTTTTTGCTCTTGAGTTAATGATGTGTTGTGATCGTGGCAGTTCTTCCTCTCCTCCGAAAAAGTGGAAAACCTGAAGTTCACTGATGGCAAGAGAGGATTCAGGTTATCTGAGAGAAGGGGGAGAGGGAGTGGGGGAGGGGAGAGCCCAGGAACTCTGATGGCTCTGGCAAGACTTTGTCTCAAAAAACTGTTAATTGGAGTTTTGCTGGGAGAAATCAGAAATTACTATAGGTTCTAAAGATTTAATAACTTCTTTTAAAATAGAATCAGGGCTCTTAGAGCGTGCATGTGCTATTTTAATGCATAATTTCTCCTCCTAGCTGTGTCCATACTGAAAAAGGACAATTCTGAGAGGGCTCGCGTTTTGCCCCCTCCACATCCAGCTCACATCCCTACTAGAGGCTGGTGCTGTGGGACTCCATGGGGCGATGTGACTGCCTGGGGAACGAAAGGTGGCTCTTTCCCCTTCGATGCTCCACTCACGCTCAGAGCACACACCATCTAAATGACGTCACAGACTCTGGGCGTTCATGCTCAACTAAAGCCCAGCCCCTAGCAAAGACATCCAAACCCCTATTTATAAGTCAGTGTGGAGCACTCGCTGACATACAGCATGGTTCAAGGAAGGGAGGGCTGTCTTCCACACAGAGAACACCACCTTTCCCTTCAGCATTTTACTCTCTTCACTTGGGTTTCGTAATCTGTAAGTGGGAGGTAGTCATATCTACTTTGCAGGGTTGCTGAAAAAATTAAGGGAGAGGGAAGCTCCCAGTCTGGTGCTTAGTGCACATGAAATGGCTCTTGGTAGCCCCTTTGAGAAAGGAGGGTTATTTGTCTGTAGTCTTAAAGAAGAGGTGTAGACACTTGAAATTTTCTTCTAATAGAAGCAGGGTCAGGATCATGGATGGGTAACCTGTGTGGACACGTAGGGCCCAGGGCTCTGCAGGGCCCTGCACTTGGTTTCACGTTCTGCTGTCACCATCTGGAAATTCTTAATACACTTTGACCAGGGGACACCCCCCACCCCCGCCATTTTCCTTTTGAATTGGGCCCCAGGAGCTATGTCGCTGGTCCTGAATACTGTTATTTGAACTTTTCCCACAATTTTTATTTCTTTTCCAGCTATAACTTTTATTGAATATTTTAAATTAGTTTTTAGCATTATCAGGCACAAACTAACTACTCAGTTAATTCTCCTTTTTTTTCTTTTTTACTTGATTGGGGCCATGTGCCTCCCATTAATGCCTAATGTGCTCCGGCCCTACTGCAATTCTCCCCCTTACCTTGCCCCAAGCTCCCAATTCCCTTGAAAAGATGTACACTGCTAGTCCTTTGTGTCTCCAGTGCCCTTCCTGTTCCTTCTGGATAAGCCTTATTTAGAGCCCCTACAGCTCAATTTCTCCACTTCTCAAACAGAAGGAACCCTTCCTCAGCCATCACCATGTCCTCACAGCATCTTGGTGTACATCTATTCTAACACTCCTCTAGTCAGTGCACTGGACGGTACGCTCTTTGGAGGGAAGAGACGTTCTCATTCTCCTGCGGTTTCCCACCACTCTGACTCCCAGCTGGGATTCCTAGTTGACTCAACAAGTGCATAGTGCATGAACAAACCCATCCCCAGAGGGTCCATGAGCACCACTGACTCATTTTCATCTCACCTTTAAAAAATTGTTTTCTGCTTTCCTTTTGTATTTTTGAGCAATGGATGCTTCACATGCCTGCAGTACGGGCCAAATGGAAAAACAAACTCGGGATTGCCTCTAAGGTAGAAAGCAGTTCCTAAACATCAAGAATTGGTGGGCAATTAAGTGGCTATACCTGTATCCCACCCAGTCGGTGAAATGAAATGCCTTTTGTAATCCCTGTTCTATTGGATAATATATTAAGACCCTTCAACTCTTGTTCCAAGGTCTTAAAACAGGATTCTTCAGTCCCCCCAGGGTTTAGAAGGCTCTAACACACGGGCCCACAAGGCAAAGGGGGGGACCTGCAGAAGGATGGGTTTGATGGTGGGCAGAGATGTGAGTCAGTAGATTCTGTGGAAATCAAATGCTAAATTTTGTGAGCACATGCAGTTTTCTGAGGAGAAGGTTCTCTGGCTTTCATGAGATCCTCAAAGGAGCTTCTGGCCCAAAAGTAATTAAAGACCCCTGCTTTGGTATTTCAATTTGAGAAAATGATGTTTCCTTCTTATGAAAATAAAATACTGTCTGTGATGACTTATCATTATTAAAGGGATACTTTCCTGACTTTGAACAACCCGCTCGCACATATAGACCCATGCCGATTTATTAACTGTAATTTTGAAAAGGTGTTTCTCAAATGGCCTCCAGTTGGTTGAAATATTTGCGCTTGCTCCTTGAAGTTGTCCGCATTGTTTTCCTCCTTCTCTCTCCAGTCTTCGTTCCTCCTGCGTTTGCAAATTCTTCGGTGAGTGGAGGTGCACCATGAGAGGGGAGTTTAGAAGACATGTATGCCATTGGCTACCTGGTGGTGCATTTCTTTTGTTGTTCTGGGTTGTTTTTAGAATTCATATCATTGATGTGCTTGGGGCATTGGTGACAAGATGTTAATAGTTTCGTGACTGGGCAGACAGCTGTGTTGAGAGGTGTTAAGTTTTCAGTAAATTCATCTGTTTTATTAGTTCAGATTTACCTGCAATGTTAGCTCATTTACAACTGAATTTGAGATCTATTTTTTTTTTCACCTTTCGCAACTTCTGTTTCTTTCTTTCTTTTGTTTCCATGTAATTTCAATTGAAAAATACTGAGGTTCCTCCTTCCCTCTCCCCAGTAAGGTAGGCTGTCTTTACCTATAAATAAACAAGGGTTTGGGGGGAGTCCCCCTTCCTCAAGAGTATATCTTTCTATTATTGCATAAGTGATCATCCCTAATTACTAAAAACGAAATATTTGCAGTTATCGTTACAGATAAATTCAACCAGTCTAGTCAGAGGCTCTGGCATGTTTCTGTTTTGCTCTTCCTAGTTTGTGTTTGTACTGAAGATATTGACTGTACCAGAGGTGGGTAGAAGCAAAATTTTGGCTCTTAGTTGAGATGTTGCAACCGTTTATTGGTATAAAAACCTCAGTGTGATACTATATTCCAATGTTCTTGGCTCTTTTTGTCATTAAATATTGCCATTTCCTCTCCTCTGAATTCTTTTTTGTCCTTCTGTAGTCTGAACTGAGAAATCATTCATAATTCTATGGACTTAACTTCAGTTTTCTTGTGTGTGGATTCCCTTTGCCTCCCTATGTGAATTGGAAGCTCCTGGAAGGCAAGGTCCTTCTTTGCACTGCCCATGAGTCCTGGTATGAAGCTTTTAAATCCTCCCTGATTCCGTGATTACAATGGTCTCCTCCTATCCTGAGCAATCACATCGGCCACGTAAGCTGTGGTTCTGCAGGCTTTGGCCCTGTCTTTGGATTAAGCTTGATGGGGTCAATTCTCTCCTGAAATACTTTCTAAGCATGGAAGAAACAGCAAGATAAAGTCACTGTGTCATGGGTAGAAATGCTGGGCCAAATTCTCTGAGTCCTGAATGCAAAAATGTTTAGGATTGAAAAATCAGGTTCACATTTCTCAGAATTACTCAGGAGAACAATTTTGTGCCCATTGTCAGGTTTTTTTTTTTTAAGATTTTATTTATTTATTTGACAGAAGAGATCACAAGTAGGCAGAGAGGCAGGCAGAGAGGAGGTAGCAGGCTTCCTGCTGAGCAGAGAGCCCCATGCGGGGCTCGATCCCAGGACCCGAAGGCAGAGGCTTTAACCCACTGAGCCAACCAGGTGCCCCCCACTGTCAGTTTTTTGAAAAGCAGTGGGTAAGGTATAGGTTATATAAGATATGTAGCATTTACTGAGTGAGCTCTCGGGAAACAGCATACATAAAAGCTTATAGTCCTCTTAGACTAGCAAAGAATAATGGCTAAGAATGTTAACCATTTAGGGCTCGGGAAGGTCTTGGAGATTATATAGCCAAGCCTCCTCTTTTGTCAGTGAGGGGACTGATTCCTCAGCTGGTATAGGTACCCTATTCAAGGACATACAAGGCGGGACACCTGGGTGGCTCACATGATTCAGCAGCTGCCTTCGGCTCAGGTCATGATCCTAGGGTCCTGGGACCGAGTCCCATATTGGGCTCCCTGTTCAGCGGGGAGCTTGCCTCTCTTTCCCACTCTGCGGGTGGCTGCTCACCCTGCTTGTGCGTGCTCTCTCTCTCTCTCTCTCTCCTTGGCAAATGAATCAATAAAAATCTTAAAAAAAAGAAGAACAAACCAGATATATGATTAGTAGCAAAATTACTGGGAGCCAGGCACTTGTTTAAATGCTTTGTGCCTGTTAATTCATTACCTCATAACAGCTTCGTGAGGTAGTGTTATGTTTATTTTTCTTTTACAGGTGAAGAAACTGAGGTACAAAGAGGTTAGGTCAGTCACCCAAGATCTGATGTTTCTGTCTATCTCTAGGATCTGTCTGTTTTTCTCCATCTCCACTGTCCCTGCCTTAGGCCAGGCTACCATCACCTCATATGGGGACTTCTGAGAGGGCCTCTCATGGGTCATCCTGCATCCGTTCTCACTACCTGAATAGGTTCGGCCCTTGGTGGACTTCCTTAAAACTCCAGCGGTTAGTGGCCACACCTCGCTTGTGGGATTTGCAGGAGGCAGCCCTTCCTGGCTTTCCAGAGGCACGTTTCATGCTCCCTCCCCTGCCTGTGGTACTAGAGCACCTCAGTACACTCCCTCACATGTCAGAACCTGGGCATTTTTCTACCCACCATTCAGATCCTAACTCAGAAGTCTCCCCCTCAGGGAAACCTTCTCTGACTCCTAGCTGAACCATAAGCCACGATTGCGAGGGTTTGAGTCCTCAGGACCTGTATGGATTTGATTTACCGTTGTGTTCCTAAAGCCAATACAACAGTTTCCCCTTGTCCACGGAGAATACAGTACGTTCCAAGACCTCTAGTGGGTTCCTGAAACCACAAATAGCTCCCAACTCTACATACTGTTTTTTCTCATACAGACATACCTGTGCTGAAGTGTGATTTCTAAATGAGGCAGAATAAGAATAAGTAACAATAATAAAGAGAACACCTATAATAATATACTATAATATATTATGAATATGGCCTCTGTCTTTCAAAATACCTAATTGATTGTACATCACCCTTGTGATGGTATGAGATGATAAAATGCGTACCTGATGAGATAAGTGAGGTGAATGACGTAGGCGTTATGACAGTGTTAGCCTGCGTTGGCTTTCCAACAACACGTCAGAGGGAGGACCACCCGCTTCTAGACTGCAGGTGGCCGTGGTAACTGAAACCTCAGGTAGCAAACTGAGGCTAACACTGGGTCCCCTGGACAGTGTGGGACACCTGGCTGACAAACAGCATTTGTTGAAGGAAGGAAGGAAGGAAAGGAGGAGGAGAGCCCTAAGGTGCTGGGAGTGGTTCATTCTGGTTCAGTCAAGAGTGAGGGACTGGAGTTAGGCTTTCTGATGTGGACCCTTACTTAACTGCTCACTTATTGTGAAAATGCCTAAAATGGGAGTAAGGGCAAAGGAGGCTTCAAGATTGATGCCGAGGAGAATTCCAGGCCGTCCCTCTGCATCCTCTATCCTGAAGGAGAGGAGCACAGCTCCCTGCGTCTGAGGTGTGGGCTCTGCGTCGTGACTTCTTTCTCAAAAGTACAGTGTGAAAAGGGGGGTGGAAGAGAGTAACTTCACAGTGGGTCTCTGCCAGGTAGATCAAGGTCAGGGTATCAACCGTGATAAGCCATGTTTATTGTATGTACCTTTGATAGGACGGGATGAAAACAATACCTTACCTCTGAGATCTTTCGTCCCCAAGCCTGTAACCCCAGTCTAATCATGAGAGAAACAGCAAACAGATCTCCAATCTACAAAATACCTGGCCAGCATACCTCAATACTGTCAAGGTCATCAGAGCCAGGAGAGTGTGAGGAACTGTTACAATCAAGAAGATACAACAGCGAAATGTGATGTGATACCCTGGATGGGATTCTGGGACAGAAAAAGAGTTGGTGAAAATAAAGGAAATAGGCATAAAGTATGGAGTTTTGTTAATAATACTATGTCTGTATTGGTTCAGTAGTTGTGAGAAATGGGACTCTCTAACCTAAGATGTTACCAGTAGGAAAAACTGGGTGGCAGACATACGGATGGGGGCTCTGTCTTACTATCTTCACAACTTTTCTGCAAATTTGAAACTATTCTAAAATAACAGATGTATTTTTTAAAAAGCCATGCTGAGGTTTTGGGGTTCGGGGACTGGGAAAGTCAGTAGTATTAAAAGTAGCAGGGGTTCGACCATGAAGTCACTGGCTCTGAGCATTAGACGTCTGTGTGGGGGTGTGGCTGGTGATAAAATTAAACTTTGGGGGTCACGGAGATGCCAGGAGCTGAGGAAGAGGGGGCTCTGCAGAAAGGGAGGCAGGGAAAAGAAGGATGGGGGATTGGACTAGAGCTAGAAGAGACAGTAGAGGCCAGTGAAGGATTTTTCAAGATTTAGAAAGATGTGTATTAATCCATAGCATAGAAGAAGAAATGCCTCAAATGCTTGTTTTATTCATGTTTAAGAGTGAGGTATGAAATAGGTGATAGCTGCATGGTTAGGGTTGGGATGGGTTGTCTTAATGTTGATTTTGTAAGCCAGTTTTCTCACTTGAGAGAATCCCAAAATACGGTGTCTGTAGGTCTTTTCTCTAGAACCTTCCATTTCCCATGCACAGAGTCCTCTGGTGTCCTTCCTTGGGGATATACAATTGCCTAGGGCATTCTGGGAGCCCAGTGGAAAAGAAGGGGAGGGAGTGGAGTCTTTCCTGTAATGCCCTCATTTTCAGTAAGGTGTTTGGAAGGCCCATCTTCTTCTCCGACTCCCCACGCTCCTGGTATTGTGGTCCTTAGAATTTCTCTATCTTGGTTTCTCCAAAGACAAAAGTGAGAGGAAGAGTGGATGCTGTGCTTTGCAGGGAATAGGTAGAGGATGTGGGGGACAGACTTTCAGCCAGCTGTTTTCCAAATGAATGATTTTAGCTGCGTGCCTTACCCCTGCCTTAACACCAGTGCCTGATACCCAATGCCCTTGATCCCTGAGCTTTCAGAGTGAGGAGTCCTTCATCTTCTTGTCCCACTTAGCTTGTGTTTACAGTTCATTTCGAGCATACCTCTTGAAGAGATACTGCTCTACACTCTGCCTTTCGGTTTCTTGTACCATGGTTCAGGTTGGGTATGTCTCCTATTTTCATCAAGATGGGAAAATATGAAAAAAAGATGGAGACTGTTTCTGTTTCTCCTTGGTGTTTTATGATAATTTCTGAGAAGAAAACAACAGAAGAGTCTTTCTTTTCTTACAATCAAAATTTCAGAAGTCAACATTTAAAATCACTACTGTTTTCTTATATATATATATATATGTGTGTGTTCATGTTTTTTGACTATGGGTTTAAATTTGATATATTATATAGTCTGATTATTTATTTTAATGAAAAAAGCAGAATATAATTAAGGAACAGAACTGTCAGTTTGCTTTTCCAAGGAGTCTGTTGGATTATGGTTCAGTCTTTAGGGCATATTACCTTATGCCTTTGGAGCAGTCCTCACATTTTTGAGAAGTAAGCAGTCTTTGTCAAGTGATGTAAGAATCAAAGCTTGTTTTGTGGAATGAAAGTTAACTGAACCTGAAGCCCTTTTTTGTACCACCCCATTTGGGTTTTTTCTCATTTATATTTTAGTGATTTTTTTTTTTAAATGGCAGTTAAAAAAAAAAAAAAGAAAGAAAAGAAAAGAAAAAGATCCCACTCGCAGCACCTTGAGCTGTATTTACTTATCAGCTAGTTGAGGGTGGAGGGAAGGAACGCAGATTTTCCTGAGTCTTTTCTTTCCTGGAAAAAGCAGAAGGCTGGAGATTACCCACGTTTGTGGTTCCTGAAGGAATAGCTGATGCGATCCGGGGAAGTTGTTTCTCAAAGAAATGCTGTCCTTTTCATTCATGCAACTTGAACTTTCCTTTGGTAAAACTTCAGGTGTGCTGAGCAAAACCTTTGCTTTTCTTCTTTTTACTCAGTGAATCCTTTTCACTGTCCTCTGGAGTCATAACTCCAATAACTCTCTTCTGGGGGAGATTACTGTCTAGGAAAGGGGCTTAGTCATGGGGTGGAAGGGGGATGTTGCCCTGTTAGTAAATGTCAGCTCAAACAAACACATCTCCTAAGAGATTTCCAAATGGAGGCATCTTCATTTCTCAACATGGTGATGGGATTATTTTACCCCTTATGTAACCTGTGTTTTCCCAGTAGGGATGTGTTAGAATATGGGGGTTGGTGGACCTGGAGGGATGCATCTACCATGAGGCATCTATAAGAACAGACTCCTCCTACTGCAGAGTGTAATTGCCCCCTACAGAAGTGGGGACAGTGTTTGGTCCTCATTCTCCCTAAGTCACCAAGTCAGCAAGGGATACTGATCTTTAAGAATGTTCACCCTAGATCATACTGAGTATAACTCTACTGTCCCCTAAAACCCAAGACCTACAGCAGTTTCTTTCTTTTAACTTACGTCAGCCTTTAGTCTTTCCCATCATGCTGTCATGGCTTAGCTGGGGAAGCCAAGTTTTAGTTTGTAATCATGAATGCTTATAAGGCAGGAGGCCAAGGCTTCCTAAATTGCTCACTGAGCCTCATTGTAAATTTATATTGAACTCTTAATGGTGGGAGCATTAAAAAATTGGAGCTTATGAAAGGTGATCTCATTTTAGAATTTTTTTGTCCTCTTCTATATTCTCTGATTTAAACCACAGTATTAAAAAAAAAAATCCTTAGTTAAGTCAGGAGTTTAGATGTGTAATTGTCATTGAGTTTACTTTAATGATAAAAACAGGAAGGAGGTGGTCATCACTCAGAAAACACTTATTGGAGGGGCGCCTGGGTGGCTCAGTGGGTTAAGCCGCTGCCTTCGGCTCAGGTCATGATCCCAGGTCCTGGGTTCAGGCTCCGCGTCGGGCTTTCTGCTCAGCAGGGAGCCTGCTTCCTCCTCTCTCTCTGCCTGCCTCTCTGCTTACTTGTGATTGCTCTCTGTCAAATAAATAAATAAAATCTTTAAAAAAAAAAAAAAAGAAAACACTTATTGGATATGCTGTGTCCTTAGGCACTCTGCTGAGCCTCAGTATGACTAAGATATGGCTCCTATTCCCAAGGCACTTAAAGACTAGAAGAAAAACAAAACCAAACTAAAAACTCCATAGTGCCTCTTAGTAGGAAATATGCTGTGTAACAAATGGTCCGAACATTTACTGGCTGAAAACAACAAATTATCTGTCCTTTCCCTGAGTTTCTGAAAGTCAGGAACATGGGAGCAGCTTAGTTGGCTAGTCCTGGTTCAGAGTCTCTTAGGAGGCTGCAGTCAAGGTGCTGGCCAAGAGGGAGGTCTCCTGAAGGCATGGCAGGGCCAAGGGTCTGCCTCCAGACTCACTCACATGGCGGCCAGCTGGCCTGCCACATGGGCCTCTCGCTGCTGCTGAGCACAACATGACCGCTTGCTTCCCCCAAAGTTCGTGATCATAGAGAGAGGGAGAAAAAAGGACAAAACAGAAGCTGTAGTGTTTTTTGATAATCTGATCTCCACAGTGACATACCAGCACTCCTGCTGTATTCTGTTGGTCACATGGACCAATCTGGTACAAAATGGGAGATGCCTATGACAGGTGTGAATATGGGGGGGGGCGGATTGGGGGACATCTTAGAGGCTTGCCACCAGTCTTCCATCCATATACTGAGCTGCTCAGTTTCCAAGATTAACAATGAAGAAGCATGATCAAAAATATCTAATGATGTCAGCCAACACCCTGGGAAGAAAAGGGCAGTGAAATGTAGAGGTGGGGTGGTGGACATGGAACATAGCTATGGGCCAGCCCAAAAGGGACAGCCACCTCTAGGATCTGTCTAGGAAATCTTTTGTGTAGAAATTCTAAATTCTAAGTGTCAGACATGATTCTGATTTTGCAAAGAAAGGGATTGAAGATTACTGATCATATTTCTATCACTAGCAGATGAAGAGTGATTCTCTTTCACTAAGCAATCATGGTGCTTTATGAAAATTGAAATGGGAGTAGCATTTAAAAGGGGACAGACTGTATTTGAATGAGTCCCTGCTATGGCTCTTATGGTGTGGAATCAAAATTAACCACAGCTAAGCAGTTTTTCTTTGTGTACCACTCTATTTATCCAAATGATGCACTGTTTGTTGTAAGAATATATAAGAAAAATTTTTGTCAGTGCAACAACAAAATTATTTCTGATTTGGACTGGAGCATCATTTGCTCCTGCCTAGTGCTCTTCTTAATGACAGAATTATTTTACATAAAGAAGTCTACTAAATAGCATTTATTCAATCTGAGAAAATACATCCGAGTACTCTACGCATTTTCCTTGTTGCCCCATCCCAATTTTCCTTCAAATATGTAAGAGATACTAAGCAGGTCCAATTTTTACCTCCCATTTCTCCTGTATGTTTGTTTTTGAGGCATGATTGAGAGCTATAAATAGGTAAACTGGCTTTTCTCCCCCTGGTTTCCACTGCTTTAACCTGGCAAAAACCTCAGGAATACAGAGAGAGTAATAGCTAGAAGGAAAAGAAGAAATTACATTGGTCTTACTTTCTAGCACTATACTATGTTCAGACTCACTTCTGATCCTTGCTTACTTTGGAACTAGAGCCAGGGAAATGGCCAGATATAGGACATGATATAAAATGAGATATTTAACAAATCATGCATGGATGTCACAGAGATAATAAGTAATACTGGCAACATGGTTCTTGTCCTTGTGTATGTGCTTAAGTAGGTCCTTTTGGTCTAAATCTTATTAAAATTTTACACTTTTAAGTTGATATTTAGGTACCTATTGGTAGGGTGCCTGGGTGGCTCAGTTGGTTAGGCTACTGCCTTCGGCTCAGGTCATGATCCTGGAGTCCTGGGATCCAGTCCCATATCGGGCTTTCCCTGCTCTGCAGGGAGCCTGCTTCTCCCTCTCCCTCCGCCTCTCCCCCTGCTTCTGCATTCTCTCTTTCTCTTTCTCTGTGTCAAATAAATAAATAAAATCTCAAAAAAAAAAAAAAAAGACACCTATTGGTATGATGCACCATTTATAGGTAATGCTAGGAAAACTTGAGCTTTGAGCTTAAAAATAAATTTTTCATGCATTTCTTATATGGTGAACAAAAAGAAAATCTACTTGACAGCGATGGGACTAATTGTGATTTTGTGGGGGGGGGTGGGGGAAAGCAACGGCTGGGTTCTAGGTCATGCATTTTAGCAAGGCATGTAATAGAATACCTAGGCCTGAATTTCCTCCTGTGTAAAGCTATGCAGAACATCTAGTTGACTTATCAGGTTTTTTCTAGCTCTAAAGTTTCATCCAAAACTTCTTTGTCTGACTTTCTTTTGAACATGTGTAATTTTTTAAATGTCTGGATTTTTTTTAAAAAATTCTATTTGTTTATTTGAAAGAGAGAGAGCATGAGAGAGCACAAGCAGGGAGAGGAGCAGAGGGAGAGGAAGAAGCAGACTCCCGGCTGAGCAGGGAGCCCCACTCGGGGCTCAGTCTCAGGGACCTCAGATCATGACCCTGAGCTGAAGGAAAGACACTTAACCAACTGAGCTACCCAGGTGCCCCCAATATGGGTAATTTTTATGTACCAATAGTATCATAAAAACGATTGCTTATAAAATAAGCACAAATTTACAAATTGTCCATAACGAAGTTTCTTCATAAAAAGTTAATCTCTAGATTGCTTTTGTAAATACATCTTAGAATGTTTCTCTCAAGGTCTCTGGCTCCAGTGTATTGATCACAAAGGGCACAGGTCTGAGAAATTAAAGTGATAGTTTGTAAATAACCTTTTCGGACATCAAATTATTCACCAAGTATGCTGTTCTCTGTGGTACTGAGTTAACCATTTATGCTGCTTCCTGTTTAAGAATGCTTTCAGCAGCAGGTAGCTCAAATGCCAACCAGTGTTGGTTTAAAAATAAGAATTTGATTATCCCTTACCACAGGAAGCTTAGAGAGAGATACTTCTAGGTTTGTTCAGCTGCTCTGCAATGTTGAGATTCTGATCTGGCACTTCTCTGATTCTCTTGGCCTTTCCAGTAAGACCACAAAACGGCTCTCCCAGGTCCGAGCAAGGCATCACTTTACTGTCTCAAGCAGATAACTGTCCTCAGCCAGCCCCGGGTAAAGAGGACAAAATTATCCCGACCACCTGAAGATCAGTCAGAATTCATTATCCCAGTGTTCATCTCTCTTACCTACAGTAATCTGCCCTCAAATTTATCTTCATTATCCTTCTGCTAGGTTCCTCTGTTTTAGTCAAACTGTTTTCTGCTCTCCCCCAAAAGTTGCATTATTTTTAATTTTGCACGATGCTTTTTTCCCATTCTTGTCTGTCCTCTTTTCAAGTTAAAGTCCCATCAAAACGTTACTAAGATTCATTTCAAATTCTATTTAATCTTGTCTCATCACTCCAGCTAGAAGGAATTGCCCTTTCTTTTGAGTCGTTGTATTAGTTTATATTTTGTGTTTGTTTAACAGCATTTTACAGGATGATTTATGTCCATATTCCATTAGGTGAAACAAGGCAAATACGATTGTGTCCATTTTACAGATGGAGAACAGGCTCAAAAGAGCTTGAGTGACTTTCCTAAGGCATCATGTAACCAAGTGTTAGAGTCAGGACGTCAGTGAGTCTGGGGTAATAAACTCTGTAACAAACATGCTCCCCAATAGTGCAGAACAAAGAATACAAATGTTCATTTCTCTCTCCTGTGAAAGACTAAGTGAAGGTTCTAGGTTGACAGATGGTTCTGCCCCTTGGAAGGGTTGAGGGGCCTCAGGCAACCATCTCCAACACCTGGCCTCCAGGGTTGGACTGGACCTTGGCGGTTCCAGCCAAGGAAAGGGAAATGGAGCAAAATCCATGTGCAGGTATTTTCTCAGAAGTGAGGTGGAAGCTGCACGTTTGCTAGAGTTCATTGGCAAAAGCTCAGTCATGTGACCTACCAGATGCTAGACTGGGAAGTGCACCCTGGACTTGGGGCCAGGAACCAGGGAAGAGTAGCAGCCTTGTCTGTCACAGACCGGGCTGGTTCGAGTTCGTGTGGTTTATTGTGCCTTTGTCTCCCTCATGGTAAAGCCACAGTGGAGGGGCGTCTGGTGGAGGATGCCATGCTTGTGGTGCGTGAATCTCTGTGTGAATTTCAACAATCAGAGCTCCTAGAGGAGGGAGGGCATCTTTTAGTCCTCCTGGGCCACTCGCATCCCATTTTTAAAACTGAACGGTGGTTCTCTTTCATAGACACCAAGACATAGCACACCAGACATTGAGCACCTCCCCAGCGGCTGACCTTTAGGGGGTAGCAGATCAGACATGTTCTGTCCAATTCCACTGACTGGCCCATTCCTCAACTCCCACCACTGTGATCTAGGCATGCTCTGTGCTAGCCCCGCTTCAAGCATGCAGCAAAACATGCAAAATGTTATGATTTGTTGCCATGCTGACAGTGTCAACTTAACTACGGCCGACAAACAGTTTCTAAATAGAACATGTCAGTTCATGACAGTATTTTCCATCTGCGTTTTTTTTTTTTTTCCTTTCCCACACTTAACACGGAACATTTGAATGTCGCCACAAAGGTTTAGTTTACACTTCCAGTCAGTTACATTAATAACTTGTTAAAACCATATTTTGGAAATGAGCAAAGCAATCAACAGTGTTAAGAAAGAGGAGCCCCTCCGCCTGCTGGAGAAGGCAGTCCTCAGAGCCAGTCTCGGTAGTTTGGTTTCCGCTGCTTTGCCTTCTTTGCTCTGTCTTGCCTTCTTCAGCTCTGATTGGGTATTGGTACCCACAGGAGCTTTTCCCCTCCAGCTCTGAGCAAGATTCCAGTAAAGTTCAGAGGGCTTGCTGCATGAGATACAGGCCTGCACCGTGGTGCCCAAACAGTGACGTCTAGAGTATTGGCCACCGTAATGGCTGCCATCGCCAGCTCTTGACATGTTGCCCATAGTGCAAAGTGCACTCGTATCCCTACACCTCACCTTCTCAACACTCCTCTGCTAGGTTGTGCCCCTTCCCCTTCCTCTTGCTACTCACCGAACAGAGAGACTGACATTACCCATTAGGAACTTTGAATGTCAGAACCACTGTAAGTGCCTTAATTGTGTTTTAAATGATGTCTTGGGTCTGTGCACTTATAATGAAAATATAGAGTGACAATGGAAGCCTTAAAAAGTCTGTTCCTGCGATGGTTCAATTTTGCCAGCTTTTTGTGTCATTACAGATTTTTAAATTCTAAAGAAATTTGATTTCTTTAAAAAAAAAAGAAAAAAGTATTGTTAATACTCTACTTTTCATTCCAGGCACTGGGTATTCCTTGCTGGTTTTCATAGTTTGGGCTTTGGTTGCAAATGTTTGGACATCAGCTCAGGACATCATCTCCAAGGGAACACTTTGCAAGTGTTATCTCCTTGTTCACAGGAACCCAAGGTGGACTTAGCAGAGAATTGTTTAGTGATAGAAACTGAAATAGCAATAAAAAGAGGGATGGCCAAATTATGTAAAATCAGAGTGCATGAATAATTCAGTGCTCGCTTGAGTGCGATTTTTATTTTTATTGTTAAATAATACTAACATTTCCATGAACTAATAACACACAGACTAACCAACTGGTAAGCTTTTTGTTGGGAGTTTGGGATGACAGGGAGGAGGGAGGGAAAAGGAAATGGGACCAAGTAGTCGGCTTTTGGAAATGGAGCATTCTCAGTGCCGCATTGATACAATCATCCGTTTTATAATTTCTTTTTTTTTTTTCGTTTTATAATTTCTTAACTATATTGAATATAAGGAAATTAAACCACAGAGAAATTCATTAGTACATCTTTGTTTACAGATTCTCTGGAATAACAGTAATGTTTTATGAACTTTCTTCTCTACTGAACCTCAGAATTTGAATCTAGTACAGTATGTTGTTTTTAAACGTAAATTCTAAGTAAGATAAGTGCGTATTCCTGTGTTTGTAGAACTGAAGTATGTAAGAGTTTCTTTTATTGTGATTCCTAAGGTATATATCTCCATATAGATATGGAGCCACAGTGGGAGAGATTGAAGCCTCCTGCAAGCTTATTTTAATCTCAAGCAGAAGTTATTGTTAGCTAAAAAAGAGAAACGTTGGGACGCCTGGGCGGCTCAGTCACTTAAGTGCTGCCTTCAGCTCAGGTCATGATCCGAGGGTGTTGGGATTGAGTCCCGCGCTGGGCTCCTTGCTCAGCAAGGAACCTGCTTCTCACTCTGCTTGTGTGCTCTCCCTGTCTCTCCGACAAATAAATAAATAAAATCTTATAAAAAAATAAAAAAAGGAAAATTTTGGCTACAATGAGCTGTAACGTCATGGATATTTTAAGCAGGTTCGAAGAGGAATGGAAAGTGAGCAAAGGCATTAAATCATTAGGAAAACAGTAAACATTGGAGAGAGAGACATAAGGTGTAAATTATGAAAAAGAAACTCTCAGAGGAGTATGATGGGGAGACAGGAACTTTTAGCTAGTCTACTAAATGGATGAGTACTGCCTTTAATGGCCTCACTTAATCTAATGAAATTGTAATTAGCTCAGGAAGAACCGTATTAACTAAGAGATCAAAAAACAAAAGCAAAGGGGCGGATGGGTGACTCAGTGGGTTAAGCCTCTGCCTTCGACTCAGGTCATGATCTCAGGGTCCTGGGATCGAGCCCCGCATCGGGCTCTCTGCTCTCTCGGGGAGCCTGCTTCCTCCCCTCTCTCTGCCTGACTCTCTGCCTGCTTGTGATCTCTCTGTCAAATAAATAAATAAAATCTTAAAAAAAAAAACCAAACAAACAAAAACAAAACAAAACAAAACAAAAAAACAAAAGCAAAGCCTTGGTGCAAACCAAGTAAATAGCACCCTGGTTGTGTGGGGGGGAACATTCAGTATTCCAGAAGAATCCGTTATCATGTGATTTTGAGTTTTAAAAACCAATATATTTTTATTCTCATTCTGTGAGAGAAGACACGAGAGATTTTATAAACCCATGGGGGGAAATGTTTTGGGTTGACCCCGGACTAGAAAACATCGGAAGAGTCCAGGCAAAGCTCAGACAGGAGTCCGAAGGGAGCAGTCGTGGGAGGTCCCGTGGAAGGCAGCTTTATCACCCTGGATGTCACCTTGGTATTGTCCAGTGGGAAGGGCACTTTGAAGAGGGAATAGATTCACTTTGGTTGGGAAACTATGAGTGCGTAAGCAGCCAGTCTTCTGGTACGAGGAGATGCATTTATGGATGCATAACAAACACTGAAGGGAGATCAGGATTCCTAGTAGGTAAAATAAATTGTCTTAAATTTTAATTAAAAATTAATGATGAAACTGTTGGGCCTATAAAAGATAATTTCTGAAGGAGCTCGATGTTGTAAGGCAGATTGCGCTGCTGTTAAATATATTAACATTAGTACATGTGCAGCTAATAAAATAGTATAGCTTTTACAAACATCTCTCTCTGCATCCCCCACCCCTGACACACATACATGCACAAAGTAGTAACAAATAGCCCCATTCCTCAGACGTACACCTTGTGCAGGGAGTCTCTCCTAGTAAATATATTGTTCTAGGGGACCAGAGACCGGAGCCATTCCTAATGTAATGGAGACACATGATCAGGCAAACCAAGGAAATAAATTCTAAGTCCTCAACCAGAAGATGTGTCAGAATCACCTGAAAAGCATTTTCGAACTACACAAGCCCTTCCCCCAACTCCCTGAAACCCTAGCCCCACCCCCCATGAAATTCTAATGTGCCCTCTATTCTTAAGAGAAATGCCAAGATTAGAGTTATTTCATTCCCTCTTTTTATGTCTTTCTGATACCTGTATATGAGATTATTTATAATGAACATGGGACATCCGAGTAGAATTTTTTTTTTTTTTTTTTTTAAGGAGGAGGCAAGACAAAGAAGGAGAAAATATTTCCCCAAATTTCTCATTGGTTCAAAAGATTGAATACCTGTTAAAATTGGCGAGGGCTATTTTTTATTTTCAACCACACATGTTCTGTCACCTTCTCTGGCATGCTTGTTTTATTTATTTGTGAGGTAGAAAATGATTACTGTAAAGTTGTATTTGTCTAGGATCTCATGCTTTGATAAAAGGAATAAAATAAAGATCTCACACTCATTCTGGGCTTTCATTAACGATGATTATTAGCCCTGTTCTGAACTATTGACAAAATGTTATAGAATCTTGAGAAGAGAACTTGTATTCTTTTAAATAAAGAACTAGTTAATTAGAACTCTTTTCTAATGAAAATGACCTAATTCTGCTGCTAAGTGCTAACTTAAAAAAAGAGAGAGAGAGAGAGAGACAAGGCTAAAAGATAGTTTGCAAAAATGCATATTGATTCACATAAATCAATAAGTTAGAACATGATTGAGGCTTGAACTGCTCTGGAGTTTCTAAAATGTCCTCTATCTTCCTGTGCAATAGCAGAAAATGTTTCCCTGCATTTTGATAACCAACATGAAAATTAGATATTAATATATACAGGGAAAGACAGAGACAGAGAGAAAATACTTAACACCCCAAGAAGGAAGCAATCGTGCCATTACTCACAAGTGGCATTGCTATGAGTGACTTACTCAGTCATTCTAGAACAAGTGCAAATCTGTCTCTCAGACCAAAAAAAAAAAAAAAAAGAAAGAAAGAAAGAAATAGGAAAAAATGGAGGATGTATTTAAAAGGCATCTATGCCTTATATTTAAGTGCTCTTGTGTTTTGCTTGAACACTGAGGTCTTTGTAGTCATTTTGTACCTTTTTACTCACACAAGACTTGCAAATAACAGAAAGAAATGGGAAATCAGTTTCTTTTTTTTTTTTCAGCTGGAAGACAGGGTGTCTCGTAGTTATTTCGAAAGCAGAGGCCTCGCTGTTTAAAGCTTATTAAGGTTTATTTTCTAAAAATTTCCTCTTTGTCAGCTGAGGTGACAGCAAGGCCAGGTGACCCCGAAGGAGACTTATTGACCTCTAGACTTTTCAATCAGAGGCTTGTCACCTTGAAATCACCAGCATTTGCACACGGAATGTGTGTATACTACTGTGCAGGACATAAATATGAATCTGGCTGATCTGGCTCTTACTTTGCACATTAACGATTCCCAGCAATTGTCTGGAAACGCGCTAAAGGGGTTAGGCTTGCCTCTGTCCTGTGATTTCTCTCTTAACCGGGTTACGTTCCTGGCTTTACGAGACAACCAGACAAGAAGGCAGAAGTGAAGAGTGGATATTTGTATGCACAAAGGCGGTCTTTCCTCCATTGGGGCACCTGGGGTGGTAGGTATGTTGGCTGACTACTTTTTGTTTGTTTTGATTAATTCACTAAAATATAAGCTCTTTTGAACTGTGACAGTATGTTCGGTCTAGCATCTGGAAAGCAGAAGATATTAAATAAATGTTGGGTGACTTTGTTGACGGACGTCTTCTGCATATGTTCACATAGTAAAATCCATTATGAGATACTGAGAGGTAAGAAAGATTTGAAGGCTAGTTCAAGAAGCTTGCAAAAATAGTATGTATTTTCTATTGTTTTCACCACTGCTCTTAAAAAAAGGAAAAAAAAAAGTTCACCTTGATTTCTCTCTGGTCTTCGTCTCCAGTGGAGATTGAGTAGGCAAGAGATTGTTCTGTTGCTGCTCAGGGATGCGTTCCCAGGGCTGAGCGGTGCCTGTCATATAGTAGATACTCAGTAAATACTTGCTGAATGAAAGAATGAGTGTGTTATGCAAATAGTGGAGAAGTGAAAGGAGTAATGTACTATCCTCGTCTATAGACTTATCACCCACAAACCAGGTGTATTTCTTACTTGCGCTGGAGAAAATGATATTGTTTATTATTTTTAATTTGGTTAAAAAGATCACATAATGGTTTTAGGTACATTACAAAATTACTTATTTTGATATTTACTAGTTGGATTTAGTGCTGAAGTCAAAAGAGAGGGGAGGGACCCACATGTTGTTGACAGATCAGTGAGTTGCAATAGCATCACGATACTTCTGTAGCTGTATAAGGCTTCATTTGCTGCATACACACTGATCTCATGTGCTAGAACCACGGTCCAGAAAGGACATGAGGTATGTGAGGAAGAACATGGGTCCGGGAACTGAGTTCCGGTCTTCTCCTTGTCATTGACTAGCTGTGGGCCTTTGGACTCTCATCTCTTAGGACCTCTATAAGCCTCACTCCCACTATGTGGTCTGTCATATTATGCAGATAATACATATTAGAGGAGATGTGGAATCAATGGCAGAGAGCCCCCAGCTTTCCCTCTGTTCTTGTTTTTCCTTTGGTGAAATGAAGGTAGTGATAGTAACGGACCTGTAGCATTTCTGTGTCAATTAAAGAGATAATTTATGCATGACTCCAGTCTCAGTAAGTGTTTAGCGAATTCCAGCAATTACTAGCTCTTGTTCTGTATCTAAATATATATGATTCCATGAGAAATTGTCCCAACCTATCAATAAATCAACTTAAAAAATGTCCAGGCATTCTCAGGGTCCATCCTGATAACTTCTGTCAGGTAAAGAGAAAAATTGGTGGGTTTTCCATTTCAAATCTTATACACAGAGCATTTTCAATTTTGAAAATGTCAGTGCATTGACAGTACTCCTTTAAAAGCAGCTTTGTTGTTTTTAAATTACATTTGTTAAGCTTGAAATCCGTAATGTGAATGATAGGCCCTGGTGGTATTTATGTAAAAATTAAAACTGTCAAGTTGTATTAAAGTTTAATCACTGGCTATGGCACATGAGTCAATTTCTCTGCACTTGCCCTCTTGGTGCACTTTTTTTTTTTCCACTATAGATCTGAGCTATAGAAACATTACATGCTCCCCCCTTTTTAAGACTCTTTCTTAGAAAATTCCTCCATGAGTTTATGTCAAAGATGATGTGGCAGAAGAAACTAGCATAATTCTATGCATATAGTCACTTTGGTGTCATCTCATTGGATCCCTACCATTAACCAGCAATACATTATTATGTCCCTTGTGCAGCTGAAGATACTGAGTCTCAGAGAGATAAACCAGTTGGCTAAGGTCCTTTCCAAAATACTATACCCTAACCTTCTATTATGTTCTTCAAATTCTGCCTGGATTAATCTTACCTGCCCTTTTGTGACCTCAAAGCTACTTCTAATTAACATCTGTGACTAGACTGTTAGAAAGATGCGTTAAAATAATTTTAAATCTATCATGGTTCAAAAAGTAAGATTCAGGGATGCCTGGGTGGCTCTGTGGGTTAAGCCTCTGCCTTCTGCCTAGGTCATGATCTCAGGGTCCTGGATCTCATGATCCAGGATCAAGCCCTGCATTGGGGACTCTACTCCACGGAGAGCCTGCTTCTACCTCTCTGCCTACTTGTGATCTCTTTCTCTCTGTCAGATATATAAAATCTAAAAAAAATATATATATATATATATGTATGTATGTATGTGTGTATATGTATATATGTATATGTGTGTATATGTAAATATATGTGTATATGTATATATGTATATGTAAGGTGAAAGGTGTTTACTATTTTTAAAAAGGGCTCCGTATGTATGTATGTATGTGTATATAAGTATACGTATATATACATATGTATATGTGTACAATATGTATATATATGTACACATATACATATGTATATATACGTATACTTATATACACATACATACATACATACGGAGCCCTTTTTAAAAATAGTAAACACCTTTCAAAGGTGGGCTGGATAAGCTTATTGCCCTGGAAGTTGATATAGACACACGCACATAGTTCAAAAGTTTGAATCTCCTTATAATAAGAGAGATACAAATAACCTATGAATTAATCACTAAGGAAGGGATTGTCTTCACAGTTCAGGTTTGTATCCTGGCACTGTTCTAGCATTGTGTCAGCTGAGTGGAGTGACCTTGACGAGGAGGCCTGTGGTTCAGACAAACATTGCTTCTTCACGGTGGACCTCCAAGGACGCGTTGCCACACTCAGGTTCCTATTAGAGAGCTTAAGATGTCCCAAGTCCAGAGTGTTTATCGGGTTTGAGAAATGGTCCTCTGTTCTTGCTCTTTCCTCTTCTCAGAATGTTGAAGTCAGATTTTTCTACCTTACAGATAAAATCCCAACTGAGTGTACCTCAAAGCAGAGGAGGACTTACTACTTTTCATCCAAATAGTAGCATTTCAATAGCATTGCAATGTTCAATACTGTACATTTCGGCCCAAGGTTAGCCTGTCCTGTGTGGCTGCTGTCCCCTGGGGTCTGATGAGCACTTCCTGGTCAGGGACTGCCTCGGGGTCACTGGGGACCCAGCCCCTGAGCTCTGGTGTGGGCGAAGAAAAGGAACTGCTGCAAGGATGGATAGACCTGATAGCCGAGGTCTGACTCACAACTCCGGCGGGTGCTGTGATGTGCTGCCCGATTCCCTTCCAGGATCAGGAGATTCATTTTCCCATCTGCCGGCAGTCATGCTTCACAGTGGAGTCTTTGCTTGGAATTAGACCCTGCCAAAGGAAGCTGCCTCTCCCAGGGCTCCATGACTAGTCTGTACGGAGGTACCAAGGCCCGGCTCCCTTGTTCCAAATAGAGGCGGCTTTGAAGGACTGTGTGGGCTCTGGAGCACCTGGTGGGATCTCCTGCATCACACTCCCTCTCCTGCCTTCTGCCCCTTCCGCTTCCCTCACCTCTCAGTTCTAGAGAGCTCTTCCTAACAGACCACTTGCACACAAATCTCAGAATCTGTTTCTCCAGGAATCAACCTGGGACAACTTCCAACACGTTTCTCTGGTCAGCTTTATAATTTCCATAGATCTGAGACCAAATAGGTCTCCTAAATGTCTCCTAAATACTTACTCATTCATATTAGTCTCTGAATGTTGTTCTTCTGATAATTAGTGTTCATTGCCAGGTGCCAGGAGGGTAGAGATAGCTACTGTTCAAATTTAAGGCAGCAGGGAACTCTATGTCTGACTGTTGATAAGCAGCCCTGGTTGTATTCGTAAGTCAGCATGGGAGAGAAAATGGAATAGAGAGTACACGTATCATTCCACAGTTAGAGATCTCTGGGAACATTCCTGTCTGGGCATTCAGAGTAGTAGATGCCCAGTAGTGTGTGTGTGTGTGTCTGTGAGAGAGAGAAAGAGAAAGAGAATGTGAATCATTTGTAGCACTAGTACTATCTTGTGTTCGATGTTGGGACTATAGAAATGAGTAAGACAAGACCTGCCCATTTTTTTAAAAAGATTTACATATTTGTTTATTTGAGAGAAAGCACAAGAGAGAGAGAGCAAAGGAGAAATAGACTCTCCACTGAGCAGGGAGCCTGATGTGGGGCTCGATCCTGGGACTCCAGGATCATGACCTGAGCTGAAGGCAGATACTTAAGCGATGGAGCCACCTAGGTGGCTCCACCTAGGAGCCCTAATACCCCCATTTTAAAGACGAAAGAACTGAGTCTTCATGATTTTCCAAGAGTAACATAATTATTCAGCCTCAGAGTCAGAATTCAGACTCAGATTTAACTTCGCTATTGTCCTTTACACAATATCTTGTTGATTCTTTTCAGTTGTTTTCAGTGGTCTGTAGCATATTAAGAAGAAAAGCCTCTGTGACAAACAAGTAGAATGAAGACTAAAATAACACTGGATGCTTGATTTGAGGTCATAAATATTTGTTTAAACTCCTCATTAGCTCTTGTTGAGACCGCCTTCATGTTGAGCTGGCTGATGGCGAGTCCACTGGGATACCATTGGGTAGTAGGATGAGCTGCCTGGCTAACTTTTAGCTGTCCCTCAGAATGCCATCTCTCACAGACTTAAATCCTGGATCCTCTCTGCTAGAGGAGCATATCTATGGTGCTTTATATTCTATTACCCCATAATATACAATGCATTTTATTTATGTTCGTCATCTTTTATACAGAACTGTCACAAAATACGTCACTGCTGATTACAGTCTATATGGGCAAGCTACATTGGTGAGTTATGCCCCTCACCATAGATCATGCCAGTAGTACCTGGAGGATAAATCCAAAACAATGATAGATGTACTTCAAGAGGTTCAGAGATGCCTGGGTGTGGAGGGAAACCTACAGTTAAAAATGCCTCAAAGTGCCCTCTTTTATCTTGTAATCTCTTAGCTCTGCATTTGTCTCTGTGGAACATGCTCAGCCCAGCTGTTGTGAACACTTGGCGGTTCCTCATCACCCACCTGGTCCTAACGCTAGCCGCACCTCTCATCTTTCAGTAGTGCCTATATGCCCATGACCACCACCACTTTCTCCTTTAACTTCAGCAGCATTTGGAGAATTTGACCCCCTCTCTTGTAATATTTTTTGGAAGTCATGAAGTTTTCCTTTACCTCCTCAATGCTGTAGAATCCCTCACTACCAAAATATTTGAAGGGGGTCCTATATTAATCTAAAACCAAGTATATATAAATATTGTCTCTGCTGACATGTTTGAATAGAAGTTGACTTTTAGTCAACTTTAGCCATTCTCCATTGATTGATGCTGTAATAAATCATAGGAAGGCCTGTGCTAGGGATGCCCAAGGATGAGTAAGTCACAGTCTGGACCTTCAAGGAGTCTGAAGTCCAATAAGGGAATGCAGACTCGTGAGCAAGCGATTATAATAGAGTATGGTGAGTGATAGTATAAGGACAGACCCAGGGTCCTTGGGATCATGTGAGGTGCATCCAAGTCAGCCTGGGGGTCTGGAAAGTCCTTGAAGGACTGACACTAGGATTAGTCCAGGGAGATTTGTGTCAGGCGCGGAGTGGGGAGGAGCTGCCATGCTGCACGAAGAACAGTGTCATTGGAAGACTGTGGACACAGTGATGGTTGTTATGGTTGGTAAGAAAGAGGGAGGTGAGGGGCGCCTGGGTGGCTCAGTGGGTTAAGCCGCTGCCTTCGGCTCAGGTCATGATCTCAGGGTCCTGGGATCGAGCCCCGCATCGGGCTCTCTGCTCGGGCTCTCTGCTCGGCAAGGAGCCTGCTTCCTCCTCTCTCTCTGCCTGCCTCTCTGCCTGCTTGTGATCTCTGTCTGTCAAATAAATAAATTAAAAAAAAAATTATTTAAAAAAAAAAAAAGAGGGAGGTGACAAGAGGGAGAAAGGAAGCCTCAGGTGGGTTCAAAGGGGCCTTATAGAGCCTAGTACGCAGCCTAACCTTAATCCTGAGAGTAACAGGGACCTGTTAAAGGGATTTACATAGAAGAGCGGCAAGAGGCGCTTCTGTTGTAAGATGATCTCCTTGGCTTCCTTGCAGAGAGTTAAGGTGAGGTTGGATCTTTTGCAGTGGGGTTGGTGAGAGCAGCCTCAGTTGTGACAGTGACAATGGGAAAAGGGATGGGTGATATTTAAAAAAAAAGAGAGAGAGAGAGAGAAGACTTTTTTTTTTTTTTTTTAAATGTAAGAAAGCCTGCATGGTGCCAGGTTTGAGCAGTTGGGAGGAAGGCCGTGTGGTTTCCCAGCATGAGGAACTGAGGAAGAGGAGGCGGTGTGGGGAGGGGGTGACAGCGTTTGAAGTTGTGGTGCCTGTGGGACCGTTGAGATGTGCTGTCCGGGGCGGGGGCAGGGTGGGGGGGGCGCCAGTTGCATGGTTGGAGAGCTCAAGACCTAGAGACAGAGGCCGTTCCCATAATCACAAAGTAATTAAAGGGAGGGCCGTGGAGGGACCCCACAGGGAGAAGGGGAAGCGAAGAGGCAACTGATCTTGGAACTGAGGAAACACGCTCGTTACACAATAAAGAGATGCACAACAGATGGCAGAAGGCAAACTGAAGACAGGGCAATATTTCCACGTTCACATTTTTACTACAGTGCAAATACCATTTCCAACAACAATTAAAAAATTAAAAAAAAAAACAAAGAAAAAAAAAAAACAAATCATGCCGCATCCCCCTCCCTTGTTCCTACATTCCTCTTGAGGTCCTGTTCCTGCGTATTGACAGTGTCCACACACTTCGAATCAGAAGATGGACTTAGTGCTACATCTTGGCCCTTTTCATCGATATATGATCAACACTTTTTGCGTTTCTTCAATTTTCATTTACAGACGGGGGCTTTGAAGCCCATCAGTTTCTTTAGGAAAGTGACCAGTCCTCTACTTAGCACGGACGAAAAAAAGACAGAATTGGAGGGTTTAGCAACAACGATTTTCATTCATAAAGTGCGAGGGTAATATGATGATGGCACTGCACAGCTGGGGCACGTGGAGACATGGTTAGAATTTCATGCTGCCTCTGCGGCTCCTGAGCCCCGCCCACGGGGTGACGGCGACATCATGTGCCCTCACATCTGATCCCTGAGCGGCGCACAAATGCAAGCCAGACTGTGGCCTCAGGCTCGTGACTTGGGGTAAATCGTCCTCTTGAGAGGCACCTGAATCTTCTCTCCTGCTTCCTGAGACATGGCTTCCCAGGTCCTGAGACATGGAAAACCCAAACCCCCAAAACCCAAGGAACAAAGTACTGAGAAAGGGAAGCCAGGGAGCAAGAGGGGCAGAGGGTCAGTTCTGTTGACCCCGAGAGCCGAGTCTGACCCCGCTCTTTGCCGAAGCCCTGGGTCTGAGGCCAGAAAGTCTGTGTTGGGTTCAAATCTTGGCTCTGCCATTCATAAGCTGTACGGTCTCTGGCTGTGAATACATTCATCTTTAAGTTGTGGCTGCATGTCCCTTTCTGGAGACTAACCGAAATAGACATGACGTGTCATGTTTCAGTATTAGTTACTGTTTCCTTATTATTACGATTATCTAATACTGAAGTTGTAGGCGTAAAATCTTTTTAGTACTTTTCCATATTATGACTGGAATGGTCTCTGTGCTGAGGAGCCTCTCATGGTCTGACCACCTGGTTTGTGAAGGCCTCATTTCTAAAAGTGCATGAGCCCATTCACATCCTTAAACCCCTAGCTTCATTTTATCTTGTTTTGTTTTGTTTTGCCTCAAAACAAGCTGATCTTCAGATGCTTTCTCAAAAAGATCCAAGTCTGGCTGTTTTCCCTTAGATGGATCTTTTTTTTCTTCGTGAACAAACTAGAGGCTTGCCTGATGGAGATTTATGAATGTTCCTCTATCTTTGGGTATTTACTGGAGCCCTGAGATCATCTCTTTTTTTCTTTCTTTCCCTCTGATTTTTAGATCCATCAAATACCATTTTTACAAAAGCATTTTCATAGCTGGCCACAATTAACAATTTTATTGAGAGCGGGGAGATCCCTAAGGGGTTTGATATTCTTCATTGGGGTCAAGAGTGCAGAAATAAATTCCCTAAGCGAGATGCCCGATCTGCATGAAGGCAGTCTGTGGTGTAAATAAAACTGTTTGTTTGCTTACATCAGATCATTGTATTTCTAGTCCAAGTTTTTTTTTTTTTTTTTCCTTTAAGATTTTATTTATTTATTTGACAGATCACAAGTAGGCAGAGAAGCAGGCAGAGAAAGAGGGGGAAGCAGGCTCCCTGCTGAGCAGAGAGCCCGATGTGGGGCTTGATCCCAGGACCCTGGGATCATGACCTGAGCCGAAGGCAGAGGCTTTAACCCACTGAGCCACCCAGGTGTCCCTCCAGTCCAAGTTTTAAACACAAAGCAAGCTATATCTGCATGGAATTTCATGGTGAATCTTTTATCTGTGTAGTAAACCATGCAACTTTCTAATTTCTATCTCTTGGGGGAAAAAAGTTCCCTCTTTTACTATGAATGTTACAGGAATTTAAGTCCAAATTTTCTTTACTTAAGAATCCCACTTTCCTTGATGGGTTTTTTTGTTTGTTTGTTTTGTTGTCGTTGTTTTTTGTTTTTAGATCCTTGTTTGCTTGTTTGACTTCTCTCTCCATCAGAATGGTCAGGTCATGACCAGGTTAAGACCTGTAGAAACCATTTTGAGCATTAGAAGGGATGCCCACCTCCTCATCTCCTACCTGAAAGTCTTCAAAATAAAAGCAGTGTCAAACTACAAAGTAATTAAGAAATCAACGAAGTTCTGATTTTTTTCACCAAGGAGTACATCAGGATTTGTTGTTGTTTTGTTTTGTTTTCTTTTCTCTCTCTCTCTTTTTTGGAAACATCAAATAACAGCTTCTTTCAAAAAAAAAAAAAAAATGTATTAGTGTCCCTGCTTTGCTGCTGCCCAAGCACATTTCTTAGCCTCTCTTTGGGTAATCTGACACTGGGTCAGCTCTACTAAGCTATTTGGGAATCTAGCTCCAAAGCCAGAAGATGTTGGTAAGCGAAAAATAACTCAGTATGTCATTCTGTTTTATAAAACTAACTTTCTCTGAGGTCATTGGCAAATAACACCTACCTTTCAAGGTAAAAATTTTGTCTTTCAGTGTTGAAGAATGACAAAGAATATGTTTTGACAATTTAAAAAATTACGTTGGAGAAGGAAAGCTTAAGTACTTCAGTTTCTATCTTGGTGTGCCAATTACTGTTTTTCTCACATTGTGTTCTAGCTACTGGATAAAGGTAGGACTATATAAATCTGGAGTTTGTGAGTTCTGTGGAGTTGAAGAATCTTCTGGAACTAGTTATGTGCAGCTTCTGCCCAAGCTACTGAGTTCCCGTGGGATATCAGGGGAAAAAAAGCCAGCATTTGAAAAGGGCAGAATTCTTTGGGAAACTCAACATCATAGGCCTACCTTTCTAGAACTAGAAATTACCTTTGCTCTCATCCTGTGCAGATTTTCTAACTGGCTGTCTTACCCATGGGCCGAAGATATGATTTGGTTGGTTCTTGACCTCTTGGTCTGAACAGCATTAGTAGAATTTGAATGCATTGAGATGGGACCTCCTTTCTCCAGTTCACTACAGATCCCACTACAGATCCCACTATTACATATCCCATTGCTCAAACTTGCCTGATACCTGCTTGGCCCCAAAGGCACTTGAGTTTATGGAATGCCACCATTTTGGAATTGTCATGGGTTTATGCTGATATCATCTCCCTTTCATAAAGGATGATTTCAGAGGCTGAGAGAGGTGGTGTTCACCTAAACTTCGGGTAGAGCCAAAGACCAGAACTCAGACCCCTTGACGGCTAGAGCAGTGTCATTTTTGTCACACAGTTCGGTGAATGAAACTTAAATTTATCGCATGATCTCAATCTCCCCCAAAAAGAAAATACATAGCTTTAAAAATAAATACTTGAAGTAAATTTACCACCTGCATATCTAATGATATCTCAGAAAGAGGAAAAAAAAAATACACACACAGACCCACAATACAGTAAGTAAACTCAACAGGGCTGCCTCACATTATTTTCTCAAAATATTCTAGGTAGAGGCCTATTAATTATTTTTCTAGCAGTACATAAGGAAGCTTTTAAATACAGTATATGAGCATCAATGAATAAAGACATGTTTTTTTCCTATGGCAGGAATATTTTAGATGCATACTTGAACATAGTTATCAGCATCTCCCAGTTACAAAATTTTGACAAATTCTGACTTTAGATGTATATTTCACACACCATTAGAATACATTAGAATATATTATAAATTCCCTTAGGGCAGGGCTCTTCTTCCTTGTTCTACATATTTTACTTATTAGATAACTGTATGCACATGCTATGGCAAAGATAATAAGGCATTAAATTAGAAATGTGCCTAATTTAAATTTTCCAATTGAATTTTTTCATACTGCTATAAGCATATGTGTATTTATGTTAAAGAACCATTGAGCGTCTTTATTAGATGAGTAAAATTAATAGGAAAGAAAAGTATTATTTTCTTCTTTTATTTATCTGGACTTTTAAACATGCCATTAATGGAAATACGGTGTTTGGTTTGTCTGACAAAGAAATATATCTTTAGAATTATTTGTAGCAAAGTGGGATGACAAATCAAAACTGGTGTTTTCTCTTATCCAGTGCCTGGCATAGCATAGGCATCTTAGGCGAATGAAGGGAAGAAGGAAGGAATAAATGAGAAGACAGGTGGATGAATGAATGGGTAAATGAGTAGGTGAGTGGGTCTTTGCAGCAGGGCCTGGACAGCAGATCTATTACCAGCTTTTTATGAAAGGGCGAGAATTGTTCAATAATTATGTACAAAATAGAGTTCTAAAATCAAACAAGTATTTATTGCTCAAACCGTGGGTTTTAGAAATTAAGAGATGACTCCTATAAAGTATTGCCTATTTAATGCTTAACATTTTACCTATTATTATTTATTGTAATGATCGTTATTTGCTCCTTTGTTCTGTTTTTTTTTTTAATTATAAGTGCCTGAGAAATACATAGATGCAAAAATGTGTTCAATGAAAGGAAAACATTAGTCTTGTGCTATGATTTGAGAAGACTGTGGGGAGAAAAAAGCAATAGCTGACCTGTCTCCAATACTAAAGGATGGTGGCACATGCTTGAAACATGTATTGATGAAAAGATGCCAATGCTGATTGAGTAAAATGGGAGTGAAGGCTAACCAGTGCCAAAGAATCCAGGATAATGGATCTAACTTACAGATTGCTCTCTCTTACGTGCTCAGGTCTCCTATGTGGATAATAAAAATTAAACCCATCTAGACCCAACTATGTTCATGAGCCAGTTCTGCTTTTTCCTCTTTCTGACCACATTTCTTCAAAGTGCACTTGGGACCTCTGGCTACCAGTCTACCGAAAGACTCACTAGTGTTTCCTATGGCCACATTGGGTGACCTTGACCTTGTGTTACTCGCTTCTACGCCCGTCCACCCTGAACATGCCGAGTCTCATCTTCTCTCTCATTCTCTCATCATTCATCTCATTCTCTTAATGTCTGCAGTAACGTAGATCACTAATAATCTCACTTTCTTGCGCAGGTTCCCTTGCTTTTTTTTTGCCCTACCATAATGTACTTCTGAGAGTCTTCCTTTGGTGGTAGCTCTCTTTTTTCCTGCTTCCTAAAAGTGGGTTCATCTCTAGTTTATATTCCTCTCTTTTATTTCTCTGTTCTCTGTCTCAATGATTTTATCTACCCATCATCTCTAGGCAGGAGAAAACCAAAATCATAATTTTCAGCCCGTTTCATATCTTTACTCAATTGCCATATTTTTAAATGTTTACCAGAAACTTAAATTCAAGTGTCCTTTCAGCAGTTCAAATTGAACGTATCTAAATCCATCACTGCACTGCTAGTCACTTAAAGTTCCCGCCAATTTATCCTTGGCCTTACTTCCTGATTTTGTCATTTCTTTCCATCTCTGCTACTAGTCCACATACCTACCTAGAACTGTAATTACTATTAATACTTGTGTATTCCCATAGTCTCATTACTGATTTTTTGATCAATACTTAAACACTCTAGGCCAGCATACACATGGCTGCTTTATGTAGACCCGAGATTGTTCCTCTCCCATACTGTAATAACTTCAGTAGCTCCCCTCATCTAGCAATGATGCCCATAATTCTTAGCATGAAAGTTGAGACTTTTGATCACCATAAGTAATCTTTCCAGGGCCATCTCATAGTATTTTCCTGTCCATACAACATACTGAAGCTAACTTGGCCTAATCACTCTTTCCCTCTTACCCATGGTGACTTATGCCATTCAACCTACCTGAAATATCTTGTCAAAACCCATTATTCAAGGACCACTTTAGTAGGACACCCTTGGGAAACAGTCCCGGATCACTCTGTTTGAAGTGTTCTTTCCTCTGAAATGGAACTGTACTCTGTTCATTCCTATTTTGGGATACTAATCAAACACTGTCTGCCCTACTGGTTTTACCACTTTCTTCAGTTCCCCTGCTGAACTCCAAGCTCTCTGAGACCAAGAGGCAATGTTCTAATCAGTTCTTTAGTCTTTATTTCCCAGAGCATCTACTTCCTGCTGCTCATGTCACCGACACATATTGGGCATTTGTTGAAATATTTCATGATAAAAATGTGGCTTAAAATAAGGTGGTTCTATTTTTTTTTTTTTTTTAAGTAGGCTCCATGCCCAACGTGGGGCTCAAACTCATAATCCCCAGATCAAGAGTCACATGAAACACTGACTGAGCCAGCCAGGCACCCCTAGGTGGTTCTGCATTGATGCTAGCTTTTGAGTCTTAAAATACAGTAGTTATGACAGAGGCTCTAAACCAGACAGGGTGGGATTTAAATCCTGGCTTCTGTGCTTTCTACAGTGTGATCCTAGACAAGATAGTAGCTTTACCAAGACTGAGCTTCCCTGTGTGTCTAAGTTACTTACATAATATTTATCTCATAGGATAATTATCAGCAGTCAGTAAATAAGATGGGTTCCTCCTTTCTGTAAACAAAAGTCTTTGAAGAAAGCTAGTGTTAGGATATTATATGAAATTACTGGGAGACTGTAGTGAACCCACCCTTCCTCAGTGATGTATTGGTATTTTATAGACTGTAACAGGGCAGCATGGTTCAAGGGTATAGCTTGGTCTTCGGAGCAAGGCAGACCTGAATTTGAGCTAGATTCTGTAATTATTAGCTGCGTGGCCTTGCCCTGATCTTAGCATCTGAACTTTTGAGCTTTAATTTCCTCATCTGGAAAGGGGGCTTATAATACCTTTCTAACAGGATTTTTGTGAGAGAGAAAGAAAATATACCTTACATGGTGGGCGTATCATGGCCACCTTCAATAATAAAGCATGCTGGCAATTTGGGTAGGTGCAGAGGCTCTGTCGACATTTTACTTTGACTTTTAAGATTTTATTATGCTCAGTAATGTCAAGAGTAGTTTTTTAATGGTTGACAATCCTCTCATGGAAATGTTGTTTTGTGAACAACGTCAACTGGCATTTTATTTTATTTTTTTAATTTTATTTATTTTAAAGATTTTATTTATTTATTTGCCAGAAAATGAGAGAGAGAGAGAGAGAGAGAGAGCAAGAGAGAACAAGCAGGGGAAGCAGCAGGCAGAGGGAAAGGTAGAAGCAGACTCCCCGCTGAGCAGGGAGCCTGACGTGGAATTCGATCCCAGGACCCTGGGATTGTGACCCGAGCCGAAGGCAGACACTTAACCAACTGAGCCACCCAGGTTTCCCTCAACTGGGATCTTAATCAGTTATTTTTTTAAATAGACTACACCTTTCTTGCCTATCTTGTTCCAGGATCAAAGTGCATCCCTAATTTTTGAAGGCCAGAATAAATGTAAACCATCATAATGAGAAAATTTCTATGAAGAAGAAAAACCTGCAAAGGACTCTCATGTGCATTTAGACCTTCACCCAGGCCTGGGCATGTGACTGGCCTCGAGTTACTCAGCTATCTGCTTTGTGTTGTATACTTATGTATCTATTTAAGTAAACTGTACTAGCAGCAATCAAAGGCTTAATGATTGCTTCTATTTTTCCACCATGAGATATATTGAAAATTACAGACATCATGGAGCTATAGCTGACAAAAACCCAGTATCTTGTTACTCAAATAGCTTTAAACTCATTGTTACTATAGCCCATGATAAACACTGTAGGTGATTAGATTATGACTAACCTATCTTGCTGGCATTTTAGGCATTAGGCTAAAAAAATTTCCCTCCTCTTTCCTTTTGCCCTTATTTTTCAGAAATAGCGTCTTTGACATTTTGGCCAGTACCCATTCCTTTGTGTGTTTTTTCTTTTCTTTTTTTAGAAGCCAATGTGACTTTAAAAACATAAGGAACAGGGAAAGAAAGGAAAACCGTGTTAAATCAGAGGGTTTGCTGAGTCAGCACAGTGAGAGGATTCAAACAACAATTTGAGTCAGGTTCACTACTTCTTACGACCTTGGACAAGTGTCTTTCCCTTTGTTGTGTTTTGGTTGTCTGTTAGAACAAGGAGTTGGATTATACAATGTGAAGATCCTTTTCTCATTCTTAAATTCAGTGATTGTAGATGATATGAGCTTCATGCAGCTTTATTTGTAGGGGAAGAGAAATTGGTTGAGATCACAAAAGAGATTGTGTGATGACCACAATCACATACACAGCTTTCGCACTAACTGAATAATGGCAGGAGAACACTGGATCTACAGCCAGAGGCATTTGGTCTGAGTCATGCGTGACCCGAGAGAGCAGGGTTGTTGAGATCGGGGTGGATTAGGTAGGGGCTGCCAAGGAGACTCACACTCTTTATATAATAAATGCTGACAATAGATCCATGTCTGTGGTGTAACTTCGGACATGAATTATGAATGGCTTCTTGACATCTAATGAAGAACTCATGGCCACCCTACCAGATACCAGTTTTCTTCCTGAGTCAGGCGAAGACTTTCAAAGTGACCAGATGTTTTAGCACTAAACCCCATGGAATGTGCTCCTGTCCCAAAGCAAGTTATACAGTGTTGGGAAAGTTCCAGTACCTGAAATAGCAGGGTTCTAATTTCTTTCTTCAGCCTGAGTAATCCTCATGTTAGAACCGGGGAGGAGAGAATGCAAGGGAAGGTTGGGACGAGCGTGAGCCTCAGTAAGAATCTAGAAGGGAAAGTTGGGCCGGTGGTTTGTCTCATTTTCCTCAGCCCAACTCCTGTGTTGTTCCATCCTCACATACATCTCTGGACAACTGGACCTCCCGAGCATCCTGGACGAGAGCAGCTGTCAGCGCCACCGGCCAGTGGGAGACATGGCGTCTGCACCCTTGTGGTGGGCTGAGAGTTGATGGAGAAAAGGAGAGAGAGGAAGAGCGAGAGACACAGATCTAATGGAGTAGTGGGGACTGACTTCTTCTGTCACAGTTTCCCATGTGAGTGCTCCGCGGTGAGGACAAGTAGGCCGAATGAAGAGAGCAAAACCCAACGTTCGCTTGACAAGATTCGCTACGAAGATGGCTTTGCTTTACTGTTCCATCCTATTTTTACCTCCACTGCCTTGAGATATTTTGAGTTTATGTTTCTCTTGCCACCCATAGAACTTTTTATATCAGTAGCTAGACACGAAAGGTGAAAAAGAAGCAGGGATCTGGACCACTCCATTTGTGAGTAGCAGTAAAGCTAGCTTCCACCCCAGCCTGTGGAGTTCAGCTAAAGCCCAGGGATTAGCTCGGTGTCCAGGTTGTTGGAACAGCATGTTGAAAAGCTCTGTGAAGCTGCAGAGCTCCCCACTCCCAGCAGGAAAAAAACAACTCCATCCCGCGTGTGATGTTCAAGGTTCTCTCCTCTCCTTCCTGATCCCTTCGTGTCGGGCCGCCTCACCCTCTTCATGTTTTCCTCACACACGGACATTTCTCTCTCTCCTGTATCTTTGTTCTTTCCTCAGCATGTAGCCCATTTTCCCTCCGAGAGCACCTTCTGAGACAGTGGAACGGGAGGGCGGTCAGTGGGCTTCGCGCTAACTGGCTGTATAACCTTCGGCAGGAAAACTAGCCTTTCTGTGCCTTTGGTTCCTCATCCATGGTGGGGATGATTGTGAGGACCGTCTTAAAAGATGGGAGTAAGGATGAAACAATGTCATCCCTATAAAGTCTTTAGAACAGTAACACAAAGTCAAAGCTCAATAGAGCTACTATTACTGTTAGTCTGGGTTTTACCATTTTAGTTATTCGCAATCTGAAGAACTAGTTCATGTGTGAAGTCTTCTCATCCCTGCCACCAGCCCTTCTCGTCTTTTCCAGACAACTTCTCTTCCACCTGACCCTCCAGGTCAGTCTCCAACCTTTCCCACAGGCTTCGATTTAAGTGACCTCTGTAAACCACTTCAACGGGACTCCTAGGTTCCCTGCCTCCCAATTGGTGTCAGCTAAGGCAGAGGCTCAGTGGGTGATTGGAGAGAAGAAAAGTGAGAACGGAGTATTAGTCTCCAAATGACCACCCCGCCCCTCCAGGCTTGTCCTGGCCGTATTCCTCGACCAGAGGTCACTGCTTCTTGAAAGAAAGGCTCTTCCACAGGACTCCCCTGCTTCCAGATTCTGCATCCGTCCTTTGGGCTTTGGGGTGGTAACAGTTCTCGCGTTAGTTTCTGTGGTTCCTCCTTGTACTATAATTAGTCCCCTCACGATTAGTCCTTCTCCAAGGAAACCCTCCCAGAATCGTCCCAGGCTAAGTGTGCCATCTGTTTCCTTTGGGTCTCTTACTGATATGTTTTCTCATTCTTCCTGGTCAAGATTCTCAAACTTAGGTGAACATATGAATCAATTAGTGAGTTTGTTGAAAATGCAAATTTGCAGATTCTTGAATCTGAACCCTGGAGACTCTGCTCTGTAGGTCTGACTTGGAACCCAGAAATTCACATGATTAACGAGAGCCTCAGGGGGATTCTGATAGCTAAGAAGTACCATGGCTTGTAAGACATTGCTTTTAACTGTCCTCGTATTTATTTCACTCTGTTCTGAATTTTATTCCATTTTTTCCAGATTTGTCTTCTCTACAAGACTGTAGTACAGGGAATGCCTCCTATGTGTTAGTTTTTTACCTTTATTGCAGTTAATAATCACCCACCTATGTAAGACATTATCATTCTTGTTTTATAAATGGCAAAACCAAAGTCACTTTGAATAGTATACTCAGAGCTGGTCCTTGTCTGAGGTCAGTCCACCTCTGCATTTCCTGGGGTCCAGAACCTTTGCTCTTCTCATCATGTATTACTACCTGCGCATGACGGAAGCTATAACAACTTAATATTGGAACAAATATAAGCATGATTGCAAATCAAAAAATAGAATAATTTTAATGATAGAGAACAAACAGCGTTGATGGAGGGAGTGGGTGGGGGATGTTCTAGATGGGTGATGGGGATTGGGGAGGACACTTGTGATGAGCACTAGGTGTTGTATGTCAGTGAACTCCAGAAACCAATAATAATAGTAATAATAATAATAATAATAATTAGAATTAGAATGAGAATTGAACATAGTAGCCTCAGAATACCAGGGGAAAGAGCAATTGATGTTAACTAGTCAAAAATGCTAAGTGTACATTAATTTTATTACCAGTTTTCTCTTTGATGATTTATTTTCA
Source organism: Enhydra lutris kenyoni (assembly GCF_002288905.1). Lineage (NCBI taxonomy): Eukaryota > Metazoa > Chordata > Mammalia > Carnivora > Mustelidae > Enhydra > Enhydra lutris. The sequence continues at coordinate 18,862,317 of NW_019154109.1, read as the reverse complement.
TATTACTCTCTTTGAAAAAAAAAAAAAAAGAAAGTTTTATTTATTTCTTTATTTGAGAAAGAGCAAGAGAGAGTATGTATGCAAGTAGTGAGAGAGACAAGGGAGAGAGAATCCTCAAGTAGACTCTCGCTGAGCTCAGGGCTCAGCCCAGGGTTCGATCTCACAACCCTGAGATCATGACCTAAGCCAAAACCAAGAGTCAGATGCTTGACCAACTGAGCCACCAGGCGCCCCTTCAGGTTCCTCTCTTATTTCTTGCCCTCACTCTTCCTTTCTCCTCCTTACATTCCACTCCACCTTCCTGGTCAACCGTGTGAACCGAAATGTGATTTGTAAAAAGAATGTCTTCAAAATTAGCGTAATCACTGCAACTGAGAGAGCAAGAGAATTTTTCTCAAAAAATAAAGATTCCGGGGTTTTTATTAAAAGTGATTTATTGAAAATTATAGTATTTCTCCAAGAGGCTTCATGACCAATAAGGAACGTGTTATGGCCTAAAAATATTCACACTGGCAAATTTTTCATGAAGTTATCATATGAAAGTATACTCATTTCATTTAGGAAGGAAACCAAAATGAAGATGTGAGAAAAATGAACTCAACTGATTTGGTCACCTAAATGCCATGTCCCAGTGTAAATGGTCACCAGTATACTTGCCCCCCCTTTATTGCCTCTGCTAATCCATTTTAATTGCTTTCTTTAGCCTATAAATAATGAGAACAGACCAGGAAAAAAATTGCTGTAAGAACTAGTGCTTTTAGGTACAGTAGCTTGTGAGTTTAATCCAAAAGCACTTATTAAATGCCTACTGCATATGCTTTCAAAAAATTTACAATCTTGGGAATTCTACTCAACTGCTAGTCCATGGATCCTTCGTTTAAGGTACTTCTATACTACATATTGTCACTGAGTATCTACCTTTGGGAAAGCATCTTGAGCTCAAGAATTAATGTCAAGTTTGTAGGACAAAGATTGTCGTAGAAACAGTGCTCCCTGGCCTGATTAGTCTCTATTGTGTATTCCTTCTTACTAGCTCATGGCCCTGGGCAATTACATAGTTCTCTGTGCTTCATTTTCCTTATCTGTAGGAAAAACTGGCATTGAATAACATAATATCCATCTGAGAGTGTTATTGATAAGAATTAATGAAACACTGGGTCTAAAACATTGGGCAGAGTGACAGTATTATTACTGTTATTGTTCACAGCCAATGCTAAGTGCCATTATCACAGCACTTGAGAGTCAGACAACTGGTTTACCCTTGGGCTGTAACCCTCAAAACTGATGCCCTGAAAACTAAGCATTGCCTTCAAGAGCTGGACAGCTCCAAGTTGTAGACCTGAAGGCAGTAACCAGTTTGCATACCAGATCAAAGGAAGAAAGGATTTGTAAATGAGCTCTATGCTTTTTTTCATTTACTTAACTAATGTTATGGTATTGCAAATTGTGGTCCCACAGCACAAAGCAATTGAAAATACAGGTAAAAATTCATTTTGCTTCTTTTCAAAGTATTTTCTTGTTACTGCTATTCTTGTTTAAGTGTTTTGTTTTGTTTTGTTTTTGATAGAAGGCACAGACAGGGAGCAGGGGCAGGGAGGACACTGTGAATCCAAGTCAGCCCATTTGGTTATTTGTGGCCTTTGCTTTAAAGATTTGCTGGGATAAATATTTGCGGTGAATTTGAGATCATGGGTCATTTATTCGCTCAACAAACATTTACTCTAAGTCAGGAACTAAGACAAGTAAGATTTTAATTTTTTTCCTAGTTTCCATTAGTGAAGTTTGCCACTTTAAAATTTTGTTGATTCTGAAGATCAGTGTACTCTTTTAATTAATTGCATAAATTAATCATTTTACTCACAACTGATGCTGAAAGATCTAGAGTTTGCAAAAGGAAATGTCGGGTATTGTTAGAAAAGAGTGCATACAGTGGTGGAACACACTTTCTAGATCTTTTTTTGTTTTTTTGTTTTTTCCCCTCCCTCTCCTGGACCTAAAAGTCTCTTCCCAGCAGGAGGTGAGGTGGACGTGGAAGGGGATACTGGGATGGAGCTGCTAGAACGAGTCTGTGTGAACAAAGGAGACTGAGCAACTGAGCCCTTCAAAGGAAGATCCAAGTGCCTTTACTTTCTTTGCCTAGCCCTCAGCTAGAATTAGTATTTTAATTAGTATTAGTATTTTAGAATTAGAATTTTAGTATTTTAATACTTAGAATTAGTATTAGAATTAGTTTTTTAGAATTAGTATTTTAATCATCCTTGACCACCTCGTAGAGGTTACCAGTGAGCCTGTCCTATCAGCTGAGGCTCGGTGACCACTTGTTAGGTTGAATTGACACATCTTGATATAATATCAATTTCCTTGGTCACATTTGCAAAATGGGAAATATGTAGAGATTCTCTGTCTTCTGACCTCTCTCCCCCTCTGTTGAAGTCTAACCCGCTCTGGCAAGTTTCATACTCCATCTAGAATGTTCTTTCTTTATTCTTAATTCAAGTTTTAAAGCAACAAAATCCCAGACCATGGCTATCAATTAACTGCCGTTCTTCACAAGACATGTATCTGATAGGATATATGTGTATATGTATATGTCATATATATGTATATATGCGCACGCACGTGTATGTATGTATGTATATATGTGTGTGTGTGTGTGTGTGTGTATTCTCCTGTTTCCATTTTAAAAGGATTTGAGCCGTTTTGACTGTTAAGAGAATAAAATAACTTGAGACAGACACCCTTCCTCCCAACCTTCCATTTGTTCATCCATCCACGCAAACAATACACACTGAGTCTCATGTCTGTACCAGGCATTATCTCTCCTGTTGGGGAGGCAACATGGAACAAGCTGGGCCAGCCCACATCTCTCATGATGTTCACAGGCTGGCGGGGTATCAGTACTAGCTATCAGTGCAATGGCCATGTGAAAACCCTGCAGTGAGTAGGGACATACCCCTAAAGAAGGGACATCTGATCTAAGTTCTGAAAGTTGAGCAGGAATTAGCTGAGTGAGAAGAGGGATGATAAAATTAGGTGAGAGAACCGTATGTATTAATGCTCGGAGGCAAAAGTATTTCTTCCTTCAGAGGAGCTAAAAGTAATTCCAAAAGGCTCTAGAAGAGAGATATGAATTAGGTATGACCTTCAGATTCTCCTTCACAAATTATTAGAACAAGAGAAAATTGTCATATTAGTGTATTAGGTATACTGGGAAACGAATATTCTATGAGCGTACCTGGTACCTAGCCTAGTATTTGGAAGACAAATGGTACTGAATAAATATTGTAGATATTTTCTGGCTGATTGGCTGATTGAATGACTGCAATGCTCTGAAATGAGCTTAATACTTTGAGTTCTGCCTTTCAGTATTTTTTTCATTTTATTATGGACCTGGCAACAATTTAAACCCAACAGCATGATTTTTATAATCAAGCAAGAAGTCAACAAAAGAGTAGGCAGGGTTTAAAGGCCTAATGAGTGGGTGGGTGGGTGGCCAGGTGGTGTGTGGAGGAGATACTGGGTGGGGGGAGTTCACAGAGCTGTACGTGGTACTTGAAGGTTGCCACCTATGGACACCGAGTCACCTGGGCCAGAGCCCCTCCGTTAAGCTCTGGTGGGGAAATTGGGTCGTTATTTGTTTTAACTCGGAAATGAGCTTCGCCATCTGGAACTGAAGCAACAGGCGGCCTTCAGCTTCTGGAACCTCTAGCCTAGAATCACGGTTAATATTTTCCACTAAAGTTTTGGGGTGCATTTTCTGGCAGAGGTACAAGAATCTGTAAATACGGACCCTCCCAGGAACTCCAAAGTATATGACCATTATAGACCTGAATTTTCATATTGATGTGATGACCAGTTTAATAGGACCTTATGGTTAGGAACATATGCTTAAAGCCAATTAGGCCTTTTATTTTATTTTATTTTTTAAAGATTTTATTTATTTATGAGAGAGAGAGAGATTGGGGGGAGGAGCAGAGAGAGAGGGACAAGCAAACTCCATGCTGAGCTCAGACCCTGACCCGGGGCTTGATCCCAGGACCCCGAGATCACAGCCTGAGCTGAAACCAAGCATCGGACACTTAACTGACTGTATCACCCAGGTGTCCCTAGACCTTATTTTTTTTTTAAATATTTTATTTATTTATTTGACAGACAGAGATCACAAGTAGGCTGAGAGGCAGGCAGAGAGAGAGGAAAGGAAGAGAGAGAGGAAAGGAAGCAGGCTCCCTGCTGGGCAGAGAGCCCGATGCGGGGCTCGATCCCAGGACCCTGGGATCATGACCTGAGCCGAAGGCAGAGGCTTTAATCCACTGAGCCACCCAGGTGCCCCTAGACCTTATTTTTTTAAAGGGTCTCTTTCTTTTTTCTTTTTTTTTCTTTTTTTTTTTTTTTTTTTAAGATTTTATTTATTTATTTGACAGACAGATCACAAGTGGGCAGAGAGGCAGGCAGAGAAAAAGAGGGAAGCAGGCTCCCTAGCAAGCAGAGAGCCCGATATAGGACTTGATCCCGGAACCCTGAGATCATGACCTGAGCCAAAGGCAGAGGCTTTAACCCACTGAGCCACCCAGGCTCCCCTAAAGGGTCTCTTTCTTAAAAAAGATTTATTTATTTGAGAGAGAGAGAGAACGAGCAGGGGCAGGGGACGGCAGAGGGAGAAACAGACTCCCCTACGGAACAGGGAACCCAGTGTGGGGCTCCATCCCAGGACCCTGGGATCATGTCCTGAGCCGAAAGCAGACGCTTCACCGACTGAGCCACCCAGGCGCCCTGACCCAGACCTTCTTTTAAATGTTGGGTCTGCCTGGTACCAGCAGTCTGAACTTTGGCAGATTTCTTCACCTGTGGAAGCCTCAATTAGTTTATCTGAAAACGGGGATAATGATACTTTCTTAAGGGCTATTGACCCAGACAATGCAAAATATTAACATCCAGTGGCTCTTAGGACTATGCCTGTGACAAAATACGTACTGAATAATATTATTGTTATTTAAGATAATAATAATAATGTCTAATGTATGCAGAGCCCAGACCCTTCCAGGAGTATATAACCCCTTGAAGTCTTTGACTTTCCCAGGACCCATCATTCTCAGGTCTGTAAATGTGTTTTTGTTCTCAGCTGAGCCTTTATCAGGATCCCCAAACTCACTGATTAGGCTGGCTCTTAGGCGCCAGCCTGAAAAAGAATTTGACTTTGTCAGTATTGGGAAGATATTTGTAAAATAGTACAGTCAATAAATAAATATACTGTAGACTTTGAGTTGCTTTTAAAAAAATTATCCAGGGGGTAAAAAAAAAAAAAAGAAAAAAAAATTTTGGACGTACAATGTTAACTGGGTTTGGTCTCGTATTTGGACAAAGAAATCCCTGCACTGAGCAGAGAGATAAGCGCCTTGACTTGCAGTAGATTAAGAGACCCGCGTTGGTGAGAACAAACCCCATTGGAGGCGCTCCCCGAGTGCCGCCACATTTAGATTTAAGATTAACTGCAGCCGGATGGTGGAAGGCTGTTTGTTTTATGAAACAATCGCTAATGACATTAAACAGACGGAGCCCCTTCCAACATGATTGTTCATTTGTGATAAACTGAGAGAAGCCCACAAGAGATTGAAAAGGAAAACTCATAAGTGCTTCGTTTCGAGGCTCTTACGGTATTCTATAGGAGCTGACAATTAACGGAAGTGAATGGGAATCTAATTCAGAGCACATTTAGGTTGAGGGAGGGGGTTAAGTCAGCAAAGAATCAATGTGACTTTGCTCGCTTTTATATTTATATTAAGGAATTGAGTAATCATAATTTCATGACAAGTTTTCCAAGGAGGATTTTGCCCCTTCTTTCCTTTCTCCTCTTCCTCCCTTCCTCTCTCCCTCCCTCCTCCCTTCTTCCCTCCCTCCCTTCCTTCCTCCCTCCCTCCTCCCTTCCTCCATCCGTCTTTCCCTTCTTTCCTTCCTTCCTTCCTTCCTTCCCTCTCTACCTCCCTTCATTTGTTCATTTCTCCTACCTCTACAGCCCCTGAAAACCGGCACTAAGCATTAGCTGTATTAAAAAGAGTGGTATCTATTAGTTCAATTAAACATTAGACATTTACTTTTCAATGTATTTGAAGTCCGATTTGATTTAGGTCCAGCCATTTAAAATTAAGAGAGCAGATCTGTGTACAGACTGTATACAGTTATCTGCAGCTCCAAAGTCTTAATTGCAAATTCTGATAAGGATTAGACAGGGCTGTCTCTCTCTAGACCAAAGGTATTTGCTAATACCTGCAACAGAAAGGTTGTTAGATTCTGGGCTTACTAATTCAGGTTTCCGCCTTTGGATTTTTTATTCAACTTTCATTGTTTGGGGCAAAAACAACACAATTGCAGCAGCATTAAGAGAATGGGTGTGGGGAACATCTCAAAAAAAGCCTCACTTGTGTTTTCATTATTTTGGTCCAGCTCAAAATTGAAATCGTGTTTATTTAAAAAAAAAAATTGTCAAAGGCCATGTTGCAGCATTAAGCTTTTGTTTTATACACAGAGAAATATATTAATGAAAAGTGTTTTAAGTGCTTATTATAGAGATGGTTTGTTTTGAAACATGGGCTTTTTCCCAGCAGTTTTACACTTCATTGTGTCCCATGAAAGACATTCTAAGTAGAGGTTGTCAGTCCCCCATCAGAAGTAGAGTACTGCTGGGGAATGGAGCCATTTAGGATGTCACTCAAGCAGGACTAATCTAGAGTAGATATCTTATAAATAACCAGCAACGAAAAAACAAATCATTCCTCTCCCCACCAGAGCAGAGAGAATTACTGCTTAGAAGAAGGAAATCTTTATAATAAAGATTTACAGTTTGAATTAGCGAATTGTTTGGAGCAAAGAATTGCACAAAGTTGCAATGACAACCTTTAGATGGGAGTTCAGGCCGCAGTGACAGTGGCTTCATGAGGAGGGGGAGGGCTCTGGGATACCTGCCTCCTTCCCTTTGCTCTCAGGGAGGTGGGGGTAGTACCCTACAAACCTACTGGTTACCGGATATGAGTTCAGGATAATCTTTTTCAATCTCTACTTAATACATCCCTTCCTCCTGCACCTGGCAGATACTTTCAAAGTGAATGCTGGCGACAATTTTTTTTGGTATAGAAATTTGTTATACACATTTAAGGTGATGATTGAGTAGAACGAGGCTCCTTTTTCTCACTTTATGCTATTTCAGTTGGCATTACTTTTCTCTTTAATTATCTGACAGAAATACTGGCTGTTTTAGATATTTGCAGATTCCTTAGCTTTGGAAACTTGTCTTGCCTTGTCCTCTTCTAAACCCCTAAAAGGAGCTGCCTTTCAATTCCTAGGGTGGGGGGAGCCTTTATCAGGACTCATTCTGAGAGCCCTATCTGTCAGGGAGGAGGAACCTGATTTTCTTGATTCTGATAAGTCCAGATTCCTCTTGTTGAAGGTGTGGTTGTGTCCAAGTTGTGGCAATGTGCAGAGAAATGACTGGAACTGCTTTGCTGGGTCAAATCATCTCCTCCATTCCTCTGCTCTAGATCATTCTCTTTTTGATTCCAGGGCCAATCAATGGCCTCTTCCCCAGGCTCTTTGAGCCTGTCTGCCATAGCGCCCATTCTGCTCTCAGACGTACATTCTGTTATCCCTTTATACAACATAGAGGAGAAAAGGGGGAAGACCTTCTTACATATAGTTGTTTTTTTTTTTTTCCTGGGGTTTGTGGGGGGAATGGATTTTATTGACTGCCACAGATCTCCATTTTACTGCATCTGTTCCCGTCCAAGCCTGTAAGTTTGAGCAGATGCTATCTCCATTTTTCAGGTGAGGAAATTAAAGTACACAGGGTTCCTTAAGACCTGGCAGCAAGAAGGTAGATTTAGCTGGATGTATCAGAGTTGGGAATGCACCTTATCTAAACCACTTCCGGTTTCTGGTACAAGTTCATCTCCTTAGACTCCCTGTAACCCTCAGTAGACCGGGCAGGGTCGGGCAGCGTCTCTGGATGGCAGCTCACAGGGGCCTGTCATCCAGGGGGAAGTGTTCCTTGTTTAACCAGAGTCCTTGAAGTTGGCAGAGGCAAATAGCCGCTGGCATGTAAGAAGTTGAAAGACTTTTTAACATTATATGTTGCGAAGTAAATCCTTGGCATAAAATTGCATACTGCTTCTCCGTGTCTCAGGCCATTGATCACTTACACTAAAGAGAGAAGATTCCGTTTCATAAACATCTCATGAGTGTGTGCTCTGATAGGGCCCCCTGAGAATCCACTGCACTGGGAGACTGGGTGGGGGGAGTGGACTGCAGCCCCCGAGTTCAAGGTCATTCTTCCCTCCTCTGTGAGGACCCTGTGAGGTAAATACAAGTAACTATGGCTAACGGTGAACTTCGTTTCCCCCAACAACAATATAACATGCTGTTCTATATGATAAATATATATATATGTAAAATTAATAATTCAGGATAAGAAATTCTGTATAAAAGATGAATGATGCAGTTACTTTGACAATTCATTCAGTATTTATTTAACCAAATGCTCCCTTTTCATAACGGTAGCTGAGTTACAGGGGCTCTGAGATCCAAGCTTCTAGTCTGCATGGAACAAAGACAAACCATGACTTGAAATTCCCAAATTGATTTCTGCTTTGAAGACAAGTCGTGTCGTTAGCTACTGTGCTAACATTTAATATAAAAACATGATTTAAGAAGTTATAGAACATCAACAATTTACCAGTTTATTGCTTTCCAGAAAGTAAAGTCAAATGTTGTGAAGAGTATCTTATTTCATTCAGAAAACAGTGGAAGAGTTAAAGATATGGACTGCTTCGGAACCCATTAACTATCCTTTGTGTAGCCCCTTCTCTTTATTCTTTGCAAATGTGTGCATGGGATACCTGAAATATATAAACAAAAAGAGATATACTATCCTTCTTCCACGTTCTGTCATCATCTGCCTCTTTTAAGGAGGCCTTGTTACATGTTAGCAAATTTGATGTCCCTGTCATCGTCTTGAAATATTCGTTGAATGAATGGATGGATGCCTTCCCATCTGTGTCGTCAGTTCTCAATTATCCATTATAATGGAGTTGAAATAGGAAAGGAGCATATGAGAGTGAAATCCACAAATCACTGAGAAAGTTCATGTGAGCCACTACTTTCAAAGCTTCCCACCAAATCTGATACCCAACATGATGAAAACATGCCCCCCCCAAAAAAATAAAAATAAAAATAAAAATGGCCTCACGCGAGTTCCTTCCAGTGTTCTGGCTCTGACTTAAATACTAAGGGATACGATTCTGATTTAGGGATTGAAACAAATACCGAGATAGAGCCTAGATGCTGAATGACTGCCTCTGGGTGAGCACAGGGATATAGGTTAGGCCAAATTCGTTCTTCCTGCCTAGAGTTTAAAAGATTTTATTTTTTACAGGAGTTGGTAAACTAAGAGAGAAGGAGGAAAGATGCCCCCTAAAGGACGTTAAGCAAAGAGAGTCAGCAGTCCCTTTTGTAAGGGGATAGAGAAGGGAGAACACAATTTCAATGATCTAGGAAGTACTTTCAGATACAAGACTCTGGAGTAGACGTGTGAGATATTTCTGTCCTTTTGAAAAAGCAAATCCTGACATATGACTGCCTGTGTGTGTGTGTGTGTGAGAGAGAGAGAGAGAGAGAGAGAGAGTGTGTGTGTGTGTGTGTGTGTGTGTATGTGTGTGTATGTGGTCTGGAGAAAAGACGGGATTCCCTAGGGCCTGGACCCCTTGGAGAAATGAATGGACTTTGTCAAGGTCACATACATTCTTGGTCTTGTGTTTCAGAATATTTGGAAGGAAGGAATTTTTTTTTCCTTCTCTTTGAAAATGTCTAGCTGCTTCCCATTAAGTTATTTTAGAAAGCTCTTAGGGTTTGGGAAGAAAAAGGTGGCAGTAAAATCAGCAGGGGTCCTGACTCAAGACCTGTGAGCAAGTAGAGTAGGTAGGATGACCTCACGCCAGGCAGACCTGACGACACTAGCAGTGCGGTGACTGAGCAGCACACACCCAGGACTGCCCGCTCTGTGTGGCGTGCATGGTCCTGGTGACGGATTCTGTGCCAGTTCAGAACATGTAGACAATGTGTGCATACCTAGTTTTTCTTCATACCGCCCCCACCCCTGCCTCGGATATTTGAAACCAGGGTTTCTTACACACAGATATGAAGTCACAATGCATATTTAATATCCCCAAATAGGGTTTGTTTTTCAGTTAGGAAATTATGTATGCTTAATTATTTTTTTTTTTTCTTTTTGAGAGAAAGATGGGAGGAGGGGTAGGAGAGAGAGAGAGAGAAAAGCTTAAGCAGGTTCAATGCCCAGGGCCAGCACAACATCACTCGATCTCTATGGTGACCTGAGCTGTGATCAAGTCAGAAGCTTAACTAACTGAGCCCCTCAGGCCTCCTTTATGCCTTAAGTTTATTCAGACTGTACCTATGGACTTCGTTAAAGGACTACAATGTATGAATGTAAGGATATATACACTATAATGTATTTGCACACCTATTAGAAAATATGCAGAAAGCCCAGATGTACCTCTAAGATTTTTGTTCTCTTTTTCTCTGAGATGGAACATAGACTTCGAGATAAAAGGAGACCCGTAAGAAAAAGTAGTATTAGTTTATTGAACTCCTTTACTGATATTTTCTTAGACTTTTTTTTTTTTTTTTGGAAGGAGGGTGGTAGTAGTAGTTACTATGGACTTTAAAACATATTCTTTGATGGTTTTCTTCTGCTATGCCTCATGAATACCAACCTTCTTTAATCATGGACGATTCCGGTATCACACACCAAGCAAACGTCTCTGAGTATTCATCGAAAGTGTCCAACTGAGTTGGCATATCTTTGCAAAGGAGTTAGCGTATCCATAAGCACTAGTGTGTGGTTTTAAACTCTTAACACAAGAAACATGTTTATTTATGCACAGGAGCTTCTGAGGATACCGCTGTGTGTGTGCCCGTGTGTGAGGACGTGTGTGTGCGTGCACGTGTGCATGTGTGTGTGTGTGTGTGTGTGTGTGTGTGTGCGTGCACGTGTGCACACGCATCCTTTGCCTTTGGTTTCGGCTGCCCATGCCAACCGGTAAGGGCTGTAAGTTATGAAGACAGCAGAGTCCGCTGTAGTATGTCCCCTGATAGAAGTGAGACACCGTCTTGGTACAAGTTTACCTCTAGTTCCTAATCTTGCCTTTCTTGAATTTTCAGTCTTTTCATGAGACTACAATTGAGAAGATGGCAGAGGATTCTCATTGAACAATTTTCTTCTGAGCAGCACAACAGGGGCACCTGGGTGGCTCCGTCTGTCACGTCTGTCACGTGTCTGACTCTTGGCTTCAGCCAAGATTATGATCTCATGGTCCCGAGATAAAGCCGCCCAGTGGGCTCCGTGCTTGGCGAAGGGTCGGCTTGGAATTCTCCTTTCGTGTCTCCCTACTCACGTCACCCCCGCACCCCCAGCTCAAGCGTGCGGCAACTCTGTCTGTGAAATAAACAAATAAATCTTTAAGCACCGTAATCATTTTACTCTTTAGTTCTCCCCCATATCCAGTGAAGTACCACCGCTGAAAACCCAGCTTATCAGGCAAGAAACGGAAGCCCAGCAGCGTTAGATAACTTACCCCAGGGGGCGCCTGGGTGGCTCAGTGGGTTGAGCCTCTCTGCCTTCAGCTCAGGTCATGATCTCAGGGTCCTGGGATCGAGCCCCGTGTTGGGCTCTCTGCTCAGCGGGGAGCCTGCTTTTCCCCCTCTCTCTGCCTGCCTCTCTGCCTATTTGTGATCTCTGTCTGTCAAATAAATAAATGAAATTTTCAAAAAAAAAAAAAAAATGATTTGCTCCTGGCTGGACGGCCAATAAGAGGCCTCAATGGATCCAGACACGGGTTCCAGAATTCACTCGGTCCAACACTGGGCTGTTCTACAATACTACAATATAGGAAAGTTGTAAAGGAAGAATTGTGAGAGACTGAGGCCGTTAGGAATTCCCATCCTACTGAACGCGTGCTTGGCTCACCTGTTCCGTGGTTTGGCTGTTTGTAGTGTTCCTGCTCAGCCGCTCTTTCCGAGGACAGGAGGACCTCCGGCAGTGCTTGCCAGGGGTAAAGAGAGGTGTGTTTCTCCTGTTTGCTTCAGGAAAGAAACATACATAAAAGTAAAGAATTAGTTCCTGTCTGGCATTTTATCAACTTCAGAAAAACTTTTATTTTTATTTTTTTTTCTCTAGAGGCAGCTGGGATGGATTGTTGCAAAGTGCCTACCTGTTCGATAAGAAATCTATTCCCGCCTGTCACAGGCACCTGCAACTTCCCGTCATAGAATTTTCCAGAAAATGGAAATGGAGTGTGTGTGAAATTTCTTATACAGAGAGAAGGCAGAAAAAAAGAGATGTTTTGCTCTCTTGCTTTTGAAACAGAGAGCAAATCTGGCTTTTTTTCCTTCTTTCTTTTTTTTTTTTTTTTTCCACTTGGTTTTTAAAAGCTCCTTGTAAATAAAACACTGACCTCGTGTTTCTCAGTCTCCTCGTCTGTTAAATGGGAACAGTCACCTTTCCCAGGGCCTGGATAGTTTAGGGTTAAAAGATCAAGTGAGTTTGGAATGAAAATATCTCTCTTTTCTTTTGCTGTGGCTGAGGGCTCCTTGAAGTCACCAAGCCACAGAACAAAGATGATGGCCTTTATCATGTAGAGAGTGGATGACCAGATGGCAGAGCCCATTCTATATAATGACTCTCACTCTGGTGGTTTGTAATTTATGAAGTAGCCTTCTAATCAGAGGCGCTATTGGCTGCCGGGGAACTCTGCCACAGCATGGAAACGGCTTCTTCCAGAAAGGAAGGAAAAAAAAAAAAAAGAGCATCAACCTAATATTCTTCCACCTAATATGATAAACAGTCTAAAGCAGAAGATTATCAGAGAAAATTCTTATTTTTATTTCATAATCCTTGAAAGAAGATAGGGATAGGTTAGTCAGGGAGACCTTACCCCTTAACTTTCTTTTTTTTTTTTTTTAAAGATTTTATTTATTTATTTGACAGACTTAGATCACAAGCAGCAGAGAGGCAGGCAGAGAGAGAGGAGGAAGCAGGCTCCCCGCTGAGCAGAGAGCCCGATGCGGGGCTCGATCCCAGGACCCTGAGATCATGACCTGAGCTGAAGGCAGCGTCTTAACCCACTGAGCCACCCAGGCGCCCCACCCCTTAACTTTCTGAAGGAAGGGGCAGCGACCATCGTAGCTGCACTTGTAGGTTGTGTCTTTATAGCCCCTGTGTCTCCCGAGCCCCGATGCCCAGACCCGGGGGCGGGGGGAGGGGGGAGGATGAAGGGTGTATGGAAGGAATAGGACAGAAACAATGAAAGGGGTTTAGGGGTTTGCACAGCTGGGATGAGGCAAAAGACTCTTACCAAATGTCAGTAGCTGCGTTTTGCCCTATAAATCATAGACATCAAAAAGATAGTGGAGGTGGGGCACCTGGGTGGCTCAGTGGGTTAAGCCACTGTCTTCGGCTCAGTTCATGATCTCAGGGTCCTGGGATTGAGCCCTGCAT
>NW_019154109.1:18165317-18198326 GCF_002288905.1 Enhydra lutris kenyoni | reverse complement strand
CTTTTTTTTTTTTTTTTTTTTTTTTTTTTTTTTTTGCCTCACTCTTACTCCATTTATTTGTAGCATCCTCTTAAGTTCCTGCATGGAACCAACATCCTTCTCTTATGTGTAGCAAATGGGTCTTGCTGCCATGGTGAATATAGGTAAAAGTAAATGCATTTCAATTCAGCAGCCACTTAGAATCTCGGTGGTTTGCTTTTTTTTTTTTTTTCTTCTTTCTCTTAAATATGAAGCATTAAAAGTCAAAGGCATTGCTGCACCTTGAGTTAGTACAAAATATATTTAAAAATGCATACAGTTCAAATTTTTTGCCTTGCATAGGCCATAAGCTAGTAGTATGGTGGGTCAGTTGTGACACTGAAAAATGAATCCAGTTAGAGAACCTCCCGAAGACTGTTGATGTTTGCTATAATAAATAGCACACGCTTTAAGTCAAACTTTTTCATTCTGTATTCAAAGGTAATGGATTTTTCGTAACCATAGTAACCTTGGTGTATTTCTGGATAAATACATGAGGTATATACATTCTAGTTTTATTTTTGAATATAAACTACCACATTATGTATTACTAATAATATGAAAAATAGGATGTAGGTTAGTATAATGACAGCTTAAACTAGTATGCATTTTTCTTCTGCAAAAAATAAATATTTATCAAAAGTATAGGTTCAATTAATTTTCCCCCCAGTTTTGTGGTATTCTGGTGGTGCCATTTATCTTTTTTTGCAAGATCTCCATTAATCTCTTATTTCTGTCCCATAACAGATTTTTAAGAATTTTGAGGTAAAAACAATTGTGCTTTAAAGCTTATGATTAAAAACATTATTGAAAGATTGAAAGACCTATATTGATGTCACCAATAAAGCTATTGTGAGCCACTTAAGATGTATGTATATAGTATGTTCATAAAGAGGCAGAAGAAAAGAAAGCTTTTGTGAGGCCGTTCAACATCCCAGGATTGTTTCAAAGTTCAGGCTAGATAGCATCCTGATTGATGATGACTATCGAAACTGTAGCCAACCAGATCATTCTCATTTTAAATGAGCACCCTACCAGAAACTGGCAATCTTTAAGAAGTTTGTGAGATGTTTCAGGGAAGCCTACAAAGTTTTCGGAAACAAGGATAGAAAGATGGTGGGAACTGAGAGAAGGATAACTATGCATGTGACAAGGGCGTTTATGTGAGTTGTGGGAACTGGGAAAGAAAGAACAGTGTTCCCTCTGGACAGTTCCTTTTTTATGACACAGGCTGTCATTGGTGAATCTACCTAAACCATTGTTGAGAACTCCTAGAACTCCAGAGGAGTGAAGGTCGATAAGGACTCTGTGATGTACATATCTGACACCAAACCATAAAACACATAGGTTTGCAAGTGTGTCACCTAATAAATCTATAGTAGTCTTATGATTGAGTAAGAGTGGCTGATTTCTAGCACCAGACAAGACATCTTCCCACTGCTACCTCCTCAGAACCTGTGCTTCTGTCACTGAGGCTAAGGCAGTAAAGAAGCAAAGATAAGGGGCGCCTGAGTGGCTCAGTGAGTTAAAGCCTCTGCCTTCCACTCAGGTCATGATTTCAGGGTCCTAGGGTCGAGCCCTGCATCAGGCTCTTTGCTCAGCAGGGAGGCTGCTTCCTCCTCTTTCTCTGCCTGCCTCTCTGCCTACTTGTGATCTCTTGTCTGTCAAATAAACAAACAAAATCTAAAAAAAAAAAAAAATGAAGCAAAGATAACAGCAACGTAAGGTGTGTGTGTGTGTGTGAGAGAGAGAGAGAGAGAGAGAGAGAGAGAAAAGGAAAAGAAAGATGAAAAACAGATGAATATCTGGTAAAGTTAGATAGTAAGTATATCTTTAACCAACTAAAAAGTGCAAAAAATTTTGGGGATTTTTTTTGGGGGGGGTCTCATTTGCCAAGGTCAAGAAAACCATGTTTAAACAGCAAAATAGAAATGTTCATCTTGAATCTTCCAAACACTTAAGTCTGATGATGAGAAATTTATTGCAGAAGAAGTTGTATTGCTTATGGCACAATAAAAAGCATTTAAAGGTTGGGTACTTCTAACCAAGGGTTATAAGGAACCTTATCAATTCTCTACAAATTTGAGCTAAATTATATTCATTTCCACTGATGGTTTACAAAAGATCCTTTCTTAGCAAAATAAAACTTCACTTTAACCTTGATATTTTCTGGACTTTTGCATTTTTGAATACCCCAAGGCAGTGCATTTAAATCACTCCTTTTACATAAAGTAATATTATAGAGAGGATACTGTTAACATGCTTGTGTTCTAATCCATAAGGCCGGTATTAATAAGACAGAGCATATGAGGGTTTTCAGGTAAGGCAATGATCTCACCTATGAGTCATGGTACCTCTCTATTACAAACTAAAGTCATACTTTGTGCCCTTTTTTTGTCACAGACATACAGCATTAAATTATAAAAAGTCTAAGAAACCTTGAGGCTACAAGGAAAAAAAGCTGAATTATGAATAGAGGCTAGATCACTAACTCTGTGATCAAAGGCTTCAGGAGAGTTGCTCAAGGTTTGGCCACAGACCAGATCCTTGGGTCAATCAATAGGGGACACTTGACACTTAATTGAACTTAAAGAGTAACTTAGTAACAACAGGCCAAGTGAAATGAAATAATTTGCACAGATGTTGAAATATCAGTTGTGGTTCATTGTAAACAATGTAACCAAAGTGTCATTTTTACTTTAAGATATTTCACAGTATACCAGTATATGGAGAAATGAATCATGTTTAAATATATTTTAAGACCTAACCCAAATATTACCTGTAATCTGCTAACATAAGTGATGAATATTATGTTCTTAAATAAGTAGGAAAGGGCTTTATATTTGAAGGGATTTCAGAGGGAGGGAAGGAGATGACATCCAGATAGAAAAGAAGGGGTGTTCGATCCCGAAAATGGTGATGGAACCTGCCCTACCTCTGAGATCTTTACAAACAGAGACTAACTGCTATTCCAGGCACTCTGACAACTGCCATTATTTTTTATTTTTTAAATTTAATTTCATTATTAATTCTTACAAGAAAAAACATATATGTAGTAGACAGCTTGGTGAATATTCAGAATCTGAAGACATCCATGGAGCCAGCACCAAGCCCGAAATAGACGCACTCCATTTTTGCCTTCAAGTCTTATCTGCTGACTCAGGTGACTGCTTCCCTGCTAGCATAGATTTGTTTGCTATTTTATTTTACTTAATATGAATGGAAGCAAATAATATGTTTTCTTTTGTCACTGGCTTCCTTTGGAGAATGGAGGTAGAGACAGTAAATCAGTGGAACAGTCTTTCATGTTGCTCTACCTGTATTCCAATCTTCTGACTTCTGGATAGTTGCTCTAACCCTGTCAGCTGTTGTTTCCTGACCTTCTAGAAAGCCACTGGAATGCTTACAGAATGAAACATCTACATCTTTCTCCAAGTCTGAAAGTAAGAAATAATTATAGAAAGTCTTCATCTATGAAATTAAAAGTTAGCATGTGAAATCACTGGAGGTGTACACCAGAAAAATAACTCCTGGATGTCCACTAATGGAATATTGTATGGCCAGATAGCTTATAAAGCAGCAGAAGAATATTGAATAAGGCAGAAAGAGGTTAAAACAAACGTTTTCATTGACAGCATGCAACATGAGTCTATTTTAGTAAAGTGCATGTGTGTACATGTGTGTGCTTATAGATATGAGTGTTTATGTACACCTAAGTGATAATAGTGGTTATCTTCCAGTCATGGGATCTAAGTGTTTTCTTTTCCTTAAGGGGAGTCTTTTCATCTTTTAATATCTCTAACTTAGATATTAGAAAGAAGAATTTTTGTAGTATTTTTCACAATTTTAATAGATGTGATAAAATTGGTAAAAGGACGTATATTTTAGGACTCTATCACCTATTAATACTTAGCTTTGACTTCTCTCTAGTCTTTACCCTGATATTTAATCAGGTTAATTCCTTACTCCTCTCTTCTGGCCAGTGTCAACGACAGTCTCCTTACCTCCAGTACTATCTGCTGTCATCAAAACATCACACAATCTTTTTGATGATCTATCTCAATTCACACATTTTCCTTTGGTTCACAGAATCTTTCATATAATGTTCCTAGAAGTTTATCACTTAAATATATTCTGTCTTGTAACAAAAACTTATTTAAAGGGGATAAATCTTGATCCAAAACCAAAATGTAGGCTCATTGAGTACAGTTATCAAGTATTTATTTATTTTCATAATCTCTATAGTATGTATTGTAGAAATAAGGACCCAAATGGCATCTAATAAACTCTTATTGAATTGAGTTGAAATTAATTGGATTAAACTGAAGAAACACTGAGAATCGGTAAACTAATATTTTAAAGTAAATGACAACAAACACTGATGCATAATTCAGAAGTAATTAATATGCTAACTGTGGTAAGCAGTTTTAATGAGGTAGGCTGTTCCTATAGCTTCTTAGAAATTTTCAAATGTAATTATCCAATATGTAGCTCTTTTTTTTTTTTTTTTTGTTAAACTTCTTGTGTACATTTGCTAGGGCTGCCATGACAAAGTATCACTGAGGGGTTAAACAACAGAAATGTATTGTCTCACAATTACAGAAGCTAGAAGTCCCAGATCAGTGTGTTGGCAGGGTTAGCTCATTCTGAAGCCCATGAGGGAGAAGCGTTCTCTGCTGCTCTCCTGGTCTCTGGTAGTTTGCCTGCAATCATTGGCCTTTGACCTGTAGATACTTTTCTTCAGCAGAACTCAGGACCTCCAGGTTGAAGAAAATCTAGTAAGCATCCTGATTGGTGCCATTCTAATAGTCAATGTTCTCCAGTCACTGATAGGATTCTAAAAGCTTGCTCTGGATCTTTATTTCCCTAGTGCATTTTGCCTCACATTCTCCATTACTGGCTCATCATTGAGCACAGTTCTTCAGGCTCACATCTCTTACATGGAGAAGAAAAAGACAGACATGGAGAAAACATGTCCTGGTTCTGAGTTCTATCTCCCACTCCTACTCCCCACCTTCCCAACCTGGCCCTTCTCATGTTCACAGCCACTGTCCTTACCACCACTGGCTCACTTGCTTTGTGTCCTTACCTCCTGTGCATTTGCTAGAGCTTCCATAAAAAACAAAACAACCAACCAAACAAACAAAATCCCATACAAACTGGGTGCCTAAAACAACAGAAATTTATTCTATCATAGTCTGGAGACTAGAAGTTCTAAATCAAGATGTCACCAGAGCTAAAGCTTCCTCTACAAACTGTGGGGGGGGGGGGCATCCTTCCTTCCCTAGCCCAACTTGTCTGGTTACTGGCAGTCTGGAGCATTCAGACATATGCCTCTGTCATATGTGCTGTTCTCCTGTGTCCAGATTTCTCTCGTTCTGTAAGAACAACATTCATATTGGATTTGGAGCCCATCCTAATTCAGTATGACCTCATCTGAACTTGATCACATCTGCAAAGACCCTATTTCCAAATAAGGTCACTTTATGGGAGTTGGGATTTGAACATTTTTGGGGGGACAAATCTTAACCCACTACCCCTTCATTGGCTTTATAAATACTTGACCATTTAATTGAAATAATTCTCACCGAGGTTGTCAAAGTTCTTATGGTCCCCAGTTCAGGGGGAAACTTTCAGGGACCACGTGAACGCACTATAGTTCATGGCACTTTGACAGATTGTTGGTCATTTCTTCATCACAGAGGTTCTTCTCTGTGTCTGAGACACTTCAGTTTCTCAACTTTCCTGTTACTGCTCAAGCTGTCATGTATCTTCTTTTCTTCTTTTCCCTCTATCCACAAATGTTGGTTTATCTTGGGGTTCCTTAGAACAAGCCACACAATATTTCTGTGATGATTCAATCCTTAACTCCAGTTCAGACCTTTTTTTCTTAAGCTATGAACATTTCCTAACTCCATATTGGACACTCCTGCTTTAGATATTTTACTACAAGTCCCCAAAATTGAATTCATTATATCTGCTACCTCCCACAAAATAGATTCTTTTTCCTGAGTTTCTCATCTCAAGAACAGTAATACTATTCACCCCTTTGCCAGAAATACAAACCTGGATTTAATCTTTCACTATTTCTTTTTCATTCATCATATCAAATCTTAAAATAAAATCCAAACTCCTTTTTTTGGCTTACAACACTTCTCTGATTCCTATCTACTTTCTTAGCTATATGCCATTCTCCTATACCCATTTATTTCCACAGTGCTGATTTACTTTCTGTTTCTACTTGTTTTGTTTGGTTTGGTTTGGTTCTTTGTCTTTTGTATTTTTTTTTTTTTAATATAGTAAGTCCTTTCCTATGTCCAGACCTTTGAACTTGCTGTTTTTTCCAACTGGAATTTTTGTCTCCCAGTTATGTGACTAGCTCATTCTTCTCCTTGAGTTCTCAGATTCTGTATATTAGTTAGGATAACCTCGATGATGCGAACACACACACACACACACACACACATATCTGTCAGCAGAAACACTTGTCATTCACATAAGAGCCCTGTGCCAGTGAAGAGTTGGATCAGCAAAGTTTCCTTCCTGAACACAGTCATTCAGGGTCCCAGGCAGATGGTAGGTCTGCCGTCTCTTACGCCTGACTTAAAAGATGGCTCTGGAGTTTATCTCCATTGCAGCAGCAGGTAAGGGAAGGGGATAAAGGTGAATAAGTTGGAGATTTTTATGGGCCACGCCTGGGAGTGACCTGCATAACTTCTACCCACATCCTAATGCAGTGACCCAGTCTCCAGGGGGCGCATGCTGTGAGGGGGGTTCCAGAGGCACCCTAAAACAACACCCATGCTCCAGCTCACAGTTTTGTAAGTCAGAGGTTTGTGTAGGCTTAACTAGGCCACTAATTAGGGTCTCACTAGGGCAAAATCAAGAAATTGGACAGGTCAGGCTCTTGTCTGGAGGCTCTGGGAGAGCCTGCATGTCTAAGCTCATTCAGGCTGTGGGGAGAATTTGATTCCTTGTAGGCTAGTGCTGTCAGCCAGGGGCTACTCAACTTGTAAAGCCTCTCACATGGCCCCCTCCACCTCCACAACAAGAAACTTTTTTGCATCAAATCCCCTTCAGGCTTTGAATCTCTCTGACTTCTGGTACCATCTGGAGAAGACTTGGCTTGCAGTTAGATTGGACACACCAGGGTCGGCGCTTTTTTCCATATAAGGTAATCCTGGGACCCATAGCTCATCATAGTCCCAGGTTCTACCCACACTCAAAGGGGAGGAATTTGGGCAGGGCTCAGAGGCAGAATCATGTAGGTGCTAAGCCCAGGTTTCCTGATAAACCAGAAATAGTACTACCTCAGCACCTAGTGGGAGAATTAAATGTGATAATGCATGTAAAAAATATGATTGGGGTGCTCACAGATCTTTCAGAACATAGCAAATGATCAACAACCATGTTCTGCTAATTGTAGAAATGGTCAATTTATTGTTACATCATGATAAAGATTGTAAATGCAAAGATTCCCCTTCAAATATGTCACTCAACTATGTAGCGTATGTAATTTAGAAAGTACTTGTTGAGCATCTACTATGTACAAGGTTGGAAGTTACATAACTAAGACATTTTTAGTTTTCCTCCAGTCATTCTCAGTTCAATTGCTTAGACAGAAGTAGGCACAACTAAGTACAATGCTGTCCAGTCCATGGTGAGTTCTCTGACAGATGTGAGAACAAAGGGAGAAGTACTCAGGAGGATAAACTGTCACCAGAGGAAGCGACTTTTTGCAGGCTTTCAAGGAGAGTTTCAGAACTGGGAATCAGGCAAGCCTGAGGACCAGAGAAGAAGAGTCCATGGCACAGGGTGGTCCATGTGCATTTCACAAAAATTAGAGGGCCTGGCTTGAGATGACTGAGTGCCTGGGTAGCTGGTCAGGAGCCATGAAAGGGGAGGGGAGAGTCAAATTGTCAAAGGTGCTAAAGCTATGTTGAGATGTTTGAACTTTGTTCTGAGGCAATGGGGGTCCATTGAAGGATTTACAGTAATGATATGGCATGAACGAATCAGTGTTTTGGAAAATAAATAATTGAAGTAATGGCATTAGTCTCAAACAGTCATGGCTGAACCTACAAAGCTGTTGTCTCCATTCGTAGGTAAAAAAGCAAGTAGGTTAGAACTTTAAATGCGAGAAGCTAATTGGACTTAACGATACAGATGGCAAAGGATGAGCAAAAGAGGAGAGAAAGGCATTATGTTTATTTGTTAACAGCTCTATTGTATTATATTTCTGTGCATTAGTCAGTGTAAAATCAAATCTACTTATTTTAAATCCTTTTAAATGGTGTTTAAATATTTCCTGATGACACAGTCCGCTAAAGTATTTACCCTTGGTGCAGATTTCCATTAACCTTATTGCAGATACTAAGCCCAAAATTGTATATTTTTAGGGTCCTTGATTATGGAGTAAAGCCCAGTGACATCATTATTAAACTACATCTGGATAAGCTTTAGTTTCATTGTCTTTCTATCTGATTTAGGAAATTCAGCAAACTATAGGAGAGTACTACTATAAACAGACCCTATGTTCTCAGATTCTTAGGGTACCCTTTCTCTAAAAATAAAAGCAGAGAGGGATTAAACTTCTAAAGTCATAAGCAATAAAGGAGAGTGCCCAGTGTAGAGACGTCAGTGATATTTGGCGAATTTAGTTATATTGGATATATAAGAACAATAAAGGAGTCAGAGATTAAATTCAAAGTTGTCTTTCCTCATACCTTACTTTTCTCAAATTTTTATTGTTTTCTGAGAATCTGTATGACTCAGTTCCCTAAAGAATAAAATTTGCTTCATATTTTTATAAATTACTTTCAAGATAGTATCTTTGTATCACAATACAAACAATTAATTACCAGGAAAGCTTAGGTTACTTCTAGTAAAGGAAAGACTCAATAATAAAACCAGAAAGAATTTTTTTTTTCCCATTCACCTAAGTACTTGATAGCTGACTTACACTGGAAATGTCTTGTATGATACATTGGATTTTATCCATGACAAAATTTGAATGTTTTAAAGCAGCAATTATTATTCATTCTTGGTTTTACAAAGTAAATATACTTAGGAATCCTGAGCCTTATAACTGCAAGTACTAGAAATCCAACAATTTCATCTTTGTGTCTGGAATGGGGGAACTATTCTGTATTGTAACATGCAGGCTTTCTTCATGGACTGGAGAACACAATTAGCGGCAACTCTGAGTTCTTACCCCACGGCTACAGCCTCCTCAACTCCAGACTGAAAACCATTGAGGAAGGATGCTGATTGTTCCATTTTGCATCATATGTTCATCTTTGGGGCTAGAAAGGCAGAATCTGCCTACTAGAAAAAGAGAAAAATAGCCTCTGAAGAAATTGTTGTGAGCACCACTCCAAATGTTGGCTGTTGTAATTACAAAATTTGGCTCATTTGTTAAATTTACAAATACTAGAATCTGCCAACAAAGCCTCAACCTTACTTACATGTAGATTTTTTCCTTCGAATGTGTTTTATAAATATGTATCCTAGGAAGTCACCAAACTCTGCTGTCCATCTATGTTCTTTCTTTTGAGAATTTCCCTGAAATTTTACCTATTTTCTTAAAATTGAATCTGTTTTGTTGATTTATTTTCTCCCATTGTTGAAACCCTCAGATCTGTCAGTGCATAGCTTCTTTTCCAAAGTAAGAAAGGAATGTTTAGAATATTCCTCTGCCTTTTTCATTTGGAGACCATTCATTCCTTGATTTTTTTTTTTTTTTGAGTGTGTATTTAAATTCCAGTTAGTTAACATACAAAGTTACATTAGTTTCAGGTATAGAATCTAGTAATTTATCACTTACATGCTATACCCAGTGCTCATCACAGTAAGTTCCCTCCTTCATACCTTGATTTTTATCATCTGCTTCAGAACATCATTCCAGAGCCTTCCTAATGCCATTAGCAATGCATTAGACCCATGATAGCAGTTTTTGTAGCTTAAGTCTAAATAGCTTACATGCCTTATCTCCATTCATTTGTGTTTATTCAAAACTTATATTTAAAAATATCACCTGGAGCGCCTGGGTGGTTCAATGGGTTAAAGCCTCTGCCTTCGGCTCGTGTCATGGTCCAAGGTCCTAGGATCAAGCCCCACATCGGGCTCTCTGCTCGGCAGGGAGACTTCTTCCCCCTCTCTCTCTGCCTGCCTCTCTGCCTACTTGTGATCTCTGTCTGTCAAATAAATAAATAAAAGCTTTAACAAAACAAATAAATAAAAATATCACCTATTATTTTTCCAGCACAAAAAGAATTGCTGAAGATTGAGTTATAAATTGTCTTACCTTTTGTTTTGGTCAACTGCTTTAAATCTAGTGGAAGTATCTAACCATAAAAGAGTAATAAGTAACATTCCAAACATCTTGCTGACTTTTACATTTTATTATGCTTGAGGTTATTCCAAGATTACAGATTTTTCTGATCATATACACATATACATGCCAATAAAATAAAATAAAATGTAATGAAGTAAAATATAAATGAAAAAGCCTAATAAACATCAATAAAAGATTAGTTCAACAAGTTATGGCTAATAACTAATATGTACCCCACGTATATTACATGCTCATTTAATAGAATGAGTGCTCTTTACCAACAAGTTAGCATCTTCTTAAAAAAAAGTGTATCATAAAGTACTATACTGGTGTAGAAAAGCGTATTTTATAGTCCACTAACATTTGCATATTTGGTTATATGCTTTGACTTCTTATGGATGTATACATAAATGTATAATAATTGCTAAGCCCCTAGAAGAGAACTGGATAACTTGGGAACAAGGGTGGAGGGAGACTTGATTTTCATGTGAGCTCTTTTGTATCTTTTATATTTTGTACCATGCCTATTTATTCGTGTGTTATCCATTCAAAATTAAGTATAATTTAAAAATGAGATTATTGCAATGGTAAATTCTTTGTACAAAAGAAAATTTAGGAAAAAATAAAAATTGTCCACAATGTCACCCACTGGAGGTGATCACTAATCATATTTTGACTAGTATATTCAGCATCCTCTGATCTTTTTTTGTTGATGCAGATATACACATACAATTTGGGCTAGACTATTTTATAATCTTTTACCACTTTATAATATATAGTGATCATATCACCAAATTCATACTAAATTATTTTCTAAATCATGCTTTAAATGACTGCACAATATTTTAAAGTATTTCACAATATATTTAAGGAAAACATTATAATAATTGGATTATTTCTCATTTTTTTCTGTTATGAACAGTACTATAATTTTAACAGCCTTTTAGATAATATTTTGTGTGTGCATTTCTAATTCCTTAAAATTAATTCTCTAAATGTTTTTGTTCGTTATTTAAAGGGTTATAGTCTTCATCCTATTCTCTAACTATTTTTTAATATACATTAAAAATATTTAACATTTGCATGGAAGCTATATTATAACTCTTATTTCCTATTTTTGTAATTTTTTTTACTCCATTTATGGTGTTTTCTTAAAAAATAGTTTATTTACTTATTTTAGAGGGAGAGAGACAGCATGAACAGGGGGTAGAGGACAGAATCTCAAGCAGACTCCACACTGAGTGTGGGGCTTGATGTGGAGCTTGATTTCATGAACCTGAGATCATGACCTAAGCCAAAACCAAAAGTCGGATGCTTGACTGACTGTGCTATCCAGGCGGCCCAGTCATGGTGGTTTTTTTTTTTTTTTTTTTTTTAAAGATTTTATTTATTTATTTGACAGAGAGAAATCACAAGTAAGCAGAGAGGCAGGCAGAGAGAGAGGAGGAAGCAGGCTCCCTGCTGAGCAGAAAGCCCGATGTGGGGCTCGAACCCAGGACCTGGGATCATGACCTGAGCCGAAGGCAGCGGCTTAACCCACTGAGCCACCCAGGCGCCCCGTCATGGTGGTTTTTAAATGAAGTTATTTGGCTAAAATCAAATCTAGAAATATTTTCTTTCATAGATTCTTCCTTAAATAGAAAAAACTTAAGTAGGGGCGCCTGGGTGGCTCAGTGGGTTAAGCCTCTGCCTTCAGCTCAGGTCATGATCTCAGGGTTCTGGGATCGAGCCCCGCATCTGGTTCTCTGCTCAGTGGGGAGCCTGCTTCCCCACCCCCTCTGCCTGCCTCTCTGTAATCTCTCTCTCTGTGTCAAATAAATAAATTAAATTAAATTAAAAAGAAAAACTTAAGTAGATTTTTCTTACCTTCAAGAACAGATAAATATCTCCTGATATTTTCTTGGTGATAATTTATATTTGCAAAATATTTTCACATGTACCAGCTCCAATAAGTCTTTCAATCACCCAGTGATGTATAAAGGCTAAACAACTTTATTCCCTTTTGGTAGATAAGGAGATAGAGATTCAGAGTTGACTTGCCTGGAATCATAAAGCTAGTTAATGGTACAGCTAGGATTAGAATTCTGTTACTCTGATAATTTTCTGAATCCCAAATCCCGAATCTCAACTAGATGAGTTTAAATGAAAAGAACGATGGGGAAATGTCATTACATTATTAATAACATTCAGCAGTGTCAAAATATTAATACAACATTCATATCTTCATCACATTATCAATGTATTCTTAAAGACAACATGTCAATTAAAATGTCTCATTCAAATGTTAGCTTTAAGTTTTTAAAAATTTAAAGCAAGCCTGATTTTAAATGGGAACTGTCTCATATTGTACACTCATAAATGGAAGAGACAAATGCAGAAAATATAGGTCTGCAGAGTGTAGTATTGAGAGGAGAAGGGCTATTTCTTTAAAGTCAGTAATGAAAAGTTCTTCAATGTAAACTGTAATTTTTAAAACTGCACCACTGCATGACCACATAGCGTCCCGGTTTCAATGAAATATGGACATGAAAGAATAATCTCTCCTTTTAATCTACTCACAGCAATGGTAGTTTGCTAGAGCTGCCATGACAAAATATCAGACTAGGTGGCTTAAATCACAGGAATTTATTTTCTCACAGTCTTGGAGGCTAGAAGTCCCAGATCAAGGTGTCAGCAGGTTTGGTTTCTCCTGAGGCCCCTCTCCTTGGCTTGCAGATGGCCGCCTTCTGGCCATGTCCTCACATGTCTTTCCTCTGTGCGTGGACATCCCTGGTGTCTTTGTGCATCCAACTTTCCTATTCTTATAAGGACACTGGTCAAATTGGGTTAGGGCCCACCCTCTGGGCTTTATTTTAACTTAATCTTCTCTTTAAAGACCCTATCTCCACATACAGCCACATTCTGAGGTACCTGGAGTTATGGGTTCAATGTACGAATTTTGGAGAGATACAAATCAGCCCATAACAGTAGGTTTGCTTTACACTAATTTACAACTGTGCAATAAAATATTGAAAATTGAACATTTATTTGTGCATTCGTTCATTCCTTTTGGAGAATAAACCCTAAAGAATATTAGAACAAAATATTTTCAAGCATGCTCATTTGTGGCTCTTTCATTCATTCACTTATGAATTCATCTATCCATTCATGTATCTTTATTGATTATTCTGAGGCTGGGACAATATAAGTGTTCGATTTAGGACCATTCCCGGGTATGTAGACATACGTAGTTTACTATTTTCCTCTCCATGTTCCCACCTCTCATATCATTTAGGATTCTTTACTAGCATTTCTGGTTGACTGAATAGTCTTTTCCCACTAGACTGAGGTCCCTGGGGGCAGGAGCTGTATCTTTCATCTTCCTTCCTGAAGAAAGAGATGGGTATATGCATATAGTAGGAGAACAGTGAAAATCAATTCAGAATGAAGAGACGAAGGAATTTTTTCATTTATGTACAAATTCTGTGTTAGTATGTGGAGGAATTGCCAGAATGCCAAACTGGTACTCAGAAAGATGCTCAGAGACAGAGTAATTTATCTGAGACTGACGGCCAGACCGAAGTCAATTGGTGTCAGAGAAGTGACATGTGTCTCAATGCTTGACATATGTCTGGTAAATATTTGCATACTATTTCTCTGTATTGAACACAGACTACTGCAAAACTCATAACCACACCATTGATACACAGTCCCTGAGAGGCACTATCCCAAAGCTACAGATATAGACTCAGTTGATTGTATTAAAGTACAATAAATGTTGATCAGCTTTTTTGAACATGCCAAGTAGTGGTGTAATTAAATTCCATACAATCACAAGCAAAATATTGAAACATATTTTCAAAATAAAACTCTTGGGGCACCTGGGTGGCTCAGTGAGTTAAGCCTCTGCCTTAGGCTCAGGTCATGATCTCAGGGTACTGGGATCGAGACCCGCGTCGGGCTCTCTGCTCAGTGAGGAGCCTGTTTCCCCCTCTCTGCCTCCCTCTCTGCTTACTTGTGATCTCTCTCTCTGTCAAATAAATAAATAAAATCTTTAAAATAAAAAAAAAATAAAATTCTTGTTTTACTCTGGATGGAAAACTTCAGAGAAGTTATGAATGACTTAGGACTTAGATGAAGGCATCCTGCTTGCTTGAGTAAAAATCCCATTCCTGTGTTTACTATACTGCCCAGTTGCATTCAAACCTTGAACAGGAGAAAAAGAGTTTTGAGTCAGAAAAAAAAAAAAAATCCAATAGAGTTTAAGAAAGTTTGTCTTCCATATCCCAACTTTTAAAGGCTGTTTTGCAAAGATGATATTGTTGCATTGCCCTCCATATTTTTTTTCACTGTGTTGT
This sequence comes from Enhydra lutris kenyoni, assembly GCF_002288905.1. Taxonomy (NCBI): domain Eukaryota; kingdom Metazoa; phylum Chordata; class Mammalia; order Carnivora; family Mustelidae; genus Enhydra; species Enhydra lutris. Next base: position 18,183,635 of record NW_019154109.1, on the reverse strand, counting down.
GGAAATGTATACAAGTCCAGCTCCTCCTAGGGATATGCTACCAAATATGCAAGTATTTGAATATCTATTTCATGTAGGGAGATTACAAAGTTGCTTTCTGCCACTTGTGTAGCTCTATTATGCAAAAGCCAAGAGGATGCCGGTCATAAATTCTATTAGGTTGGAACTCTGGGTGTTGAAAAGACTATATAGATAATTTTAAAAGATTTTTCCCCCTCAGCTGAATCACTGCTATCCAGTTAAGTTTGGTTTTTAAAATATAAATCAAATAAATGTTTTCCATAACACTATATACCTTTAGTATAAACTGAACTCCAACAAACTTTTGAGTTAATATTTCTAAAATTCATCATCTGTAGAATTCTTCCACTTGCCGGGGGCGGGGGTGCATTTTATAAATTATAGTTGGCTTCCTTTTTGAAATTTTTTGTTTTGATGAGAGCTATTGTCAGCTCTATCACTGTAAAGAAATATACTACCTTAAAAGATGTGCCTAAATAAAATTAGCTCATAAAGAGTTACATGGAGCAAACATTAATAAAAGTATTTCTAAAAGGAGGATTTCAGAGTGTAATTAAGGAAATAAAAATCTTGTGAAATTACCACTTTGACAGGTCTAATAAAAGTTTGTTATAATTTCAGTGACAGTGAGGCTATTGACCAAATATAAAGAGATAGAGAGATGTTTGCTCTAAGATAGATTAAATGGGTATATATGTATTTCTTTCCATCTGATGGGTATAGAAGCCTAAGTAAACAAATACCTGAGTCATATTTTATCAATTCTTTCATGACTTATTTGTATGTGTGACTTACTGTGAAATATGATAAAAACTGAAGAGCCTGGAAATGTGAGCATTTGGGGGGCCAATAGTAAGACATGGATGCTAATCCTGCATTATTTTCAATTTTGTGTTTGTACGTATTTTGGTGCAAATATTCTCATTGTAATTTGTTGTTAATCAGTGAAACTTCAGTTCCTCGTAGATTAGTTCTTCTTTTTTTTTTTTAAGATTTTATTTATTTTATTTGACAGACAGAGATTACAAGTAGGCAGAGAGACAGGCAGAGAGAGAGAGGAGGAAGCAGGCTCCCCGCTGAACAGAGAGTCTGATGCGGGGCTCGATCCCAGGACTCTGGGATCATGACCTGAGCCGAGGGCAGAGGCTTTAACCCACTGAGCCACCCAGGTGCCCCAGATTAGTTCTTCTTATAAGTAATTCAGTTCCTATCACAGGAGATACACTATAATTTATAATTTTGCACAGATATTCTTCTCAAACCATTTACCATTTTATATTAAGACGTATTGAAGCTATAGAAATTAAAGTGCTTTAGACTCATTAGTACCTCATAGATATCCTTACCAGATAAAACACAGGATCTCTGAAATTTGGAAAATATAATCCAGAGCAATGCGTAGTTCAAAAGAAAATATCTTGTATGCATCTTGTTATCTGCTATATCGTAGCATATAAATCACATAGTAGACGCCAATGGCAGATGCTCAGCAAATACTCACAGAGTGAGTAAATAAAGAAATGACAAAAAAGCTATATTTGTGTATATTAAATCAAATATATATGCTTCCTTTCACAAGAAATTGATTGTATGTTTTGGACTTAGCTAAAAAAATATATCCTAGCTAAAAAAATATATATCTTGGGTTTTACATAATTACATGATAAACATTTTTAAAGTATATCATTCCCAGTATTTATGAGCATTAATTAATAAGAATCACATCTAAATATAAAGAACCAGGCTCTGCTGTTTTTGATAATGGTTTAAAATTGTTATTTCTTACCTGTGTGATAAACTCTCCTTTATGAAATCTGTTTATGGCTATTTATCTTATCTTCACAACAATTACAGGGAGAGATGTTACACGTGATATAAATTCCTTTTAATGAGATGAAGAAACAGGGCCTGAAACTTCAGTAACTCAATCATATTCACCCTAATCAACACTCCAAACTCAAAACTAGGTCTTTAGTGATGTCTTCTGTCTCTCTCTCTCTCTCTCTTTTTTTTTTTTTTTTTGGTTTCCTTTCTCTATAGTGTCATCCAATTGTATTTAAGGTTTTTGCCTGTGTGCTTTTGTAATGGGTCTTAGCTCTACACATTAGCAACTACATGAAAGGAAAGAAAGAAAGAAAGAATGAAAGAAAGAAAGAAAGAAAGAAAGAAAGAAAATTATTATATGGTTATTAGCTAAACTCTGATGCAACTACTCCCCATTTTATCGGTGAAACCCATGATAGCCATCTCATGTTGTGTGAGAGCTTCTTATTCCAGTGTTGGCAATTTTAAGGAGTTGGAAATGTGAAGAAAATGTTTGCTTTTCATTTTGTACTATTTTGTACTTTACTAGTTTAATCTTTTACCATGTGCCTACATATAGTTACCCCCTAAATCTAAAAAAACAAAAACTAGTTTCATGAAAACATTAGAAGAATGCAAATCATTATATAAATTAGGGCATAACCATGTTCATTAACTTTATTTTTTTTAAGACTTATTAATTTATTTTAGGGAAAGAGAGTGCCTGAGCAAGAGGAAGGGCTGGGGAAGAGAGTGGGAAGGCAGACTCCCTGATGAAAGGATAGCCTGTGGGACTTGACCTCAGGACCCTGAAATCATGACCAGACACTCAACAGACTGAGCCACCCAGGTGTCCCTAACATTATTATTATTTTTTTTTAAAGATTTTATTTATTTGACAGAGATCACAAGTGGGCAGAGAGGCAGGCAGAGAGAGAGAGAGAGGGGGAAGCAGGCTCCCTGTGGAGCAGAGAGCCCGATGTGGGGCTCGATCCCAGGACCCTGAGACCATGACCTGAGCTGAAGGCAGAGGCTTAACCCACTGAGCCACCCAGGTGCCCCCCTAACATTATTTTTAATTAACAAATACATAACACTATTCTCTATTAAGCATTGTTATAAATCATTTACATCTAAATGTAACATTCATGTATATTTCTGCTATGTTAGGTGGAGCCAGGCAATTCTGGATTCCAATATATTGTCTTGCATCAGTATCATTATACCATATCAACTCGTGAAAATATGGTTAATGTGTGACCATATCTGTCTATCCCTCTATCTCTCTTACTACTCAAATGAAGTTTTGTTATTTTCTCTCCTCAAGGCCAATGACAATATCTTACTCTAATTTGTTTTGTTTCATTTTCAGTTTTCCTTTGGTTTTTATTTGTTTTGAGCAGTCTTTGAGAGGGAATGGAGAGATTGTTGGTTTAAGGTTATACAAAAAGACAAAAAAGATCCAGCTCTCCTGTTCTATCACCTGTAAAGTATACCAATTTTCACTTTCCTCTCCTGAATCCATGTTATAAAGACATTTTCCATCTAACAAACATACAGAGTCTTGGAGCAACTGGGTGGCTCAGTTGGTTAAGCATCAGTCTTGATTTTGGCTCAGGTCATGATCTCATGGTCATGGGGTGGAACCAGCTCTGTGCTCAGTGTGGAGTCTGCTTGTCCCTCTCTGTCTGCTCCTCCCCTGTCTCCACACTCTCTTGCTCTCTCAAATAAATAAATAAAATCTTTAAAAGAGAAAAAAGAAACATACAGTGCCCCAAAGTATAAATTTGATACAGTGAGCTGCCATTGATTACACCCTGAAGTGGATATATATTAAGGGATGATGGATGGATGGATAGATGGATGGATGGATGGATGGATGGATGGATGGATGGATGGACATAGATATATTTATGTCAGATTTTCCCAGACCTCATGTATCTGTATATATAATAAGTCTCATTAGTTCTAATATTCATATTTTACTTGCTCATCACCCTCACGAGCTAGTGATCTCTGACTTCTGCAAACTAATAATCCTCGTGCATTTCTGGGGAATCATGCGGGTTTTCTCACATGTACTTAGGATCAAGCCTGACACCAATTAGCCAAGTGTCACAGTAACTCATATCCATGGCCTTGCTCTGGTTAAACATCCTCTTCTCTGAGCATCAGAAGCAAATGTTCCCAAATCTTAACCAGCTTATAACACAAACATCTCATGAGCTGTCCTGAAATTCACAGATATATCTGAATCCAGAGTACACCCAAATTTGTTCCTTCCTTCCATGACTGCCAAACTTTCTCCTTGAGCCAGGAATGCTAGTTTCCAGTTCTTTCTAATATACACCCAGAGAGATCTACATATACCTTACACTCAAGATGAGGTCCTCTTTTTATGAAGGACCACAGATGTTATATTAGAGTAAAAGGGTGAATGATGGGAGGGGAATTTTTATTTGTATTTTAAGGAATTGACTCACATGATTGTGGGGGTTGGCAAATCTAAAATCTGAAATCTGTAGGTCTGCTCAGCAAGTAGGAAATCCAAGCTGCAGTCTTGAGTCCAAAATCTGCAGGCACACCAGCAGGCTAGAAACAGAATTTCTGTGATTTAGTCTTAAGGTAGAATTTCTTCTTACACGGGACACATCATCGGACTTTGCTATTAGGGCCTTCAACAGATTGGATGAGGCCTACCCCATGATGGAGAGTAATCTTCTTTACTTAAAGTCAACAGATTATTAAGTATTAATCACAGCAACACCTAGACGAGTGTTTGTCCAAACAAGTGGACTCCACAGCCCAGTGAGGTTGATACATAATTTAACCATCACAGACCTATTACTTTATTTAAAATCATCAGTAAGATATTATTTCAGAAATAAAAAGTTAGACACTGTCATAGTGTGAACACTTATAATACAAGTGTTTTTCCTGGAGGAATGTCAACAGACCTTTCTTTGAAAATTACTGTTTTAAGAGAGAAAAGCCTGTCATTTTACGGAAATGTCTCCAGGATAGATAATTCAGTAAGTCTTAAAATGGGCCAGAATACTTCTAGCTGTGACACTGAGGACTTCTTCAGCTTCTATAAACACAGTGGTTGCTTATGATGCATTGCATTTTCACAGGTTGATGTAAAAGCATACTTTTAATAGGATATTTATTTATACCCTAACATTACAATTTAAGTTGAGGATCCATTGTGTTCATTTTACACATTCTCTTCTTATATGCAGGAACAATTTTCTCAGCATATCATTGTCACACATAGCATATCTGAGCATGTCATATCACACAGTGTCCAATATAGGGCTAAGTGAGAAAAGCATTAAATTAATATTTAAGAACTGGTAATGGGTCTTCAATGAAAACCATTCTCATGTGATCCTTTACTAAGCTAGCGGTGCAGGGTGTCAACTGGGTGGAGTCCCCTTTAAATAATGGTCTGGCCACGGGCAACTCCAGCCTCAAGGCTGCGCTCCTTTCGGAGTGAATTCAGGTGGTTTCTGATCCCCATATAGGGTCTTACACAGCTGATCTCTTTGAGCTGGAATTTTGTTATCTGTACATTGGGAATAACAGTACTTGTTTCAGAGTTATTTTGCAACTTAAAATAAACGAGAGAGTATAAAACATATTTAACAGGGCCTGTCAAATACTATGTAGTCAACGTTATAGCTATTGTTGTTACTGAACTAACAGCATCTTACCTTCAATATCATTTTTTGGGGGAGTGCGGATTCATAAATTTATTCTTTTCATGCTACAGATAACTAGACACATCATTATTCTCATTATGTCTCATTAACCTCTGTTGTTTAACAGTTATGTCACATGAGTAGAGTATTGTCTTGCAGTATATTAACTGATTCCTAAGATTATTAAAGAATATGAGAATAGCAAATGTCCACCTAAGTCTGAGAGGAAATTCCCTAGTTTTGCAAGAAATATTTAGCTATGTTGTACAACTCAAATCTCTTTAGAAAAGATTCCTAGAAGTGTATCTCAATTTTCTCCTCTTTGGTTTGTGAGTGGAAAGCATTTATGAAAACTGGAAGCCTGTGACTGACTCCTTAATTCTGTATCTCTTATCCAGAGGCAAGGTGGAGTAGGTGGGAATTTAGTGTGTGTGTGTGTGTGTGTGTGTGTGTGTTTAAGGGGAGAAAGAAAGGGAGAGAGAGAGAAACAGAGAGAGAAAGAGAGAAAAGAGAGCACTGCTCTAGGGTTATATTATAAAAGTAACCAAGAGAAACAACCCTGGGCTCAATATACTATACTGCATTACAAATTAGGTATTAGAGATGCTCAGAAAGCCAGACTGGAAGACAGCTGGATAAGAATGCTGTCAGCCTAAGGAGTTTTGCATGGAAGCCTTTTGTTCTAACCAGCCAAAGAAGAAAAGAGGAAAATGAGGAAGCATCATCCCTCATTATCACAACTGACAGTAATGATTCCTTTTTTTTTTCTCCAAACTAGTGACTGACAACTCCCAGCAGGCTGGGCTCCCCCACCATGTGCTGCTATCGTGATGGAAGGACCAGGTTTTCCTTACCACCAGTTTTCTTATCACAATGAAGTTTTTACTATTCAACCATCAGGAGGGTCCAAAGTGTTAGAAGTCATAGGGGATGCCTATAAGAAGATGCATCCTTGTTCTCAAAGAACTTATACCATGAATCCTTAGACAACTCATCTGAGGATGCTCACAAGGGAGACTTGTTAGGAAGGCAGTTAAATAGAGTACGCATAATGCCCACATGAAGGAGTCAGGTGATGCTCCATGTCTAATACAAACTTTGGACAAGGTTTTGATGAAAGGGAGAGCTATGGATTTCTCTGATGCGGTGGAGAATATTATAAACACAAATAGAAAATTTGTTGAGTAATGTTGTTTGGGTACGGTTTTAATTATGAGGACTTACCAGGGCAGAGAGATTCTAGTTCTGCAAATTAGTTTGAAAGCACAGGATGGGATGTTAGTGGTGGTTTATTGCTCACCTGGCCCAAGAGAAGTGTGTTGCAAATTTCGGCTTCTGTGAAGAGCAAAGAGCAATGATGTCCAGGCTGAAGAAAGCCTCCGTTTTTATTAATTATAAGGTCAGAATCTGATTTTCTGGAATCAAAAGTCTGAAGAAGCAATCGTGAAGCAAGGGCTACACAGTGGCAGAGATGAATGCAACCTGACATTCCACGTGCATTGTGGCATAGCTCATTGCTTTCCAGGCATCTGTGGAAAACACACCACCTCTCAGGTCTGCCGCCTAAGACGTGTTCTCACTGAACCATAACCGAGCAGTGCTTCTCAGGTTGGAATACCAAATGACAGAAGGAGATGTGGTCAGGAGTTGCCTAGACTGTTCCAACATTTTTTAAACATCCCAGTGATGATTTGTGGGAAGGATGCATAGACAGGAGAAAAGAAAATCAGGAAGAAGCTGTGTTTTTCATTTACAAAATGATAGTGGGAGGTTGTCAGAAAAGCAACTAGATAACATACATTAGAGACTGAAGAAGCAACAACTGCGTTTTAATTTTCTAATGGGAGAAACCAATAAGGTATAAATTCCTCAGTTTACACCAGGAGTTAAAAGAAATCATTGCCTACTTATTGGTTCATTTTGTAAATTGAGATCAATGAAATTCTCTGAACAACAGCATGATATCAATCGTAAAATAGCATATAATTCATGGCCGGTATTGTAAATTATACTTTGCTTGACAGTAATCGGTGAGGTTTCCATGCGCTGGGATGCATTTCCGTGTAACACGTCTTAGGATGATGTCTGTGGATCCATTTCTAATGCATATTAGAGTGATCTGTTTTTCCCTGTCTACAACTCCCTGTGTTTGATCTTATGTAAATAATGCAATCAAGCAAATGGAAAACAAGATGTTGTTGCTAAGGGGCTCTGACAAACAGCGGCCTTATGTTTTCAGGGTTCCCCCACCCTCCATTTCCTCAACTCGGATTTGTGTACATACCTGCAATTCTTTGAATCCATTGATCCATTGCATTCCCCTTGAAGGGCCTAATCGCGTCTGTAGAGACGGATTACCGAATCAGTTGTGGTTATGCAGGGAGGAGAAAGTTATCATTACAGTCCTCTTTGCTTTACATTATAAATTGGTGGCTTTGTTTATGCTCATCCCCAAAGAATACCTTAGACCTGTCTCCCCTGTAACCCTCCTTTTCACTTTTTAAAATTGACTCTTTAAGAAAAACCCTCATTCCATTTGTTCCTTTTCAGACACTTGCTCTTTTTCCCCCCACCTGAAGCTGCCGCCTCTTTTCTTCTGTAATTTTTCCCCCTTTTGCTCACATCTCTTCTTGTTTCACCAAGGAGTTCCCAATCGGGCCACCTGTGCAGCTTCCTCTCCCATGTATCATGTTAGATATTATCCCTTTCTTTTTTTCATGCCTCATTATTCAAAGGACACGAGTGACACTTCATCTTCTTATGGAAATACATTGAGAATAATCCACTTCGGGGTGGACAGTATAGGCATAAAAATGACTTGGAAGTCAAAAAAGCTATTTAATCAGTCTGGCTTTCTTTGCACTGTTGAGTTTATAGTTTTTAAGTTCTCAGAATCAAAAGAAAATCCTCAATTCCTATTGTAGCAAAGGCACAGCGATCAGATCAGATTTCCCAAACTAGAAGCGTGGCCCACCAAATTTGTGTCTGTGTGCGTGCGTGAATTATCTTAAGGAAAACAATTGAAAAAATTTTTAATTCTGCATTGGCTTGAAAAATCTTGGCTGTATAGTCATCATAAGCATCAATGTTTATGCACTATGTGTGGAACATTTACAGATCTTTCCATAAGACATCTACCTGTATCTCTGTTTCTATGTAACTGTTTAATATCTTTACTTCCGTAGCTACACTTGATAACTGACTTCCCTCCCATAAAATTTTGTAGTAAGAGAATCACAGTCATTCTCAGGGGTCCCACTCCTGTCCTCTGATAGTGTGAAAGCTTCCAGAATCTTACATAGTTTCTTGACATTTGGAGTGTGGCCATCTATGATACTTTCCTTCTCTTTACAAAAAGATCACTGTTGAGATATCTCACCCAGATCCAGGAGATCCCTTCATTGCTTCTGAATCACACTGGGAAACTGAAATCCTTGCACTGTTTTCTGTGTATATACACCAAGGTCATTTCTTTAGCTGGGATCTGTCACCCCCCTGGGACTCTATCTTGGAAACAGGGCAGGAGGCCCCTCCTGGTACATGTCTTCCATCCTTATTCCATCATTCTGGGAAATCTGAGGTGGTGGAGGCAAGGGAATATGCATTTCTTGGTTTTCCCAACATTATATGTAAACCCTGAGTAGTCTCTCTTCCCCTCAGTGACTCTGTTCAGGAAGTTTCTCTTGCTCTTTCTGCTCCCTAACCAACCAACCACATTCTGTTTTATAGATAGTACCTATTTTTATAAACTCTGGATTTATAATTTAATTGAGGGAAATTTAGATGAGAATCTAAATGAGGGAAAAATGGGGGTCAGGGAAGGGCAGAAGGAAACAAAATAGATTAATATAACAGCCATATTGATCTCAGCACCTGTGGCACTGATATCAAGAATTGTAGGGGTTCAGAGGACAGAGCTATAGCTAAGGGCTCCAACTTTAGACCCCACTCAATTCATGTAGAGAACTGACCAAAACATGGGAGGAAGAAAAGGAATGATGAGTATAATGAAGAAAGAAATAAGAGAACAAGACAGTTATTACTGAGGAGTGCCAAGGGTCTGGTTGAAATTGGAAAACCTAAAATTCTGGTAGACTCTTTCAATATGTTCAGCAGTATTTCCCATTCACATCTCAGAGGTGTGGGAAGCATTAGAGAAATGAGATGGTGAGATTTATCCAGAGCTAGAAATTGGGAGAGCATATACTGAAGTCGACTGGGGAGGTGATCGTCTCTAGGGAGCTGGAGAGCACGGCTCTGAAGGGGGTGGTCAAAGACCGTATCACAGAAAATGCAAATATTGCAAATAGTTAGAAAAGGAGAAGCTGCTTAGAGACTAGACATTGTATGGTAACAAAGGAGAGACTGCATCGATGTGACAAGAGGAAGAGGTGGAAGACTATCCGTTTGTCGTCGGAGAGGTTAGGTTTTAGATTAAGAATCTTGGAAATAGTTCCAAAGATGATCAAGTAGTGGGTATAACTGTGCTGAATGTCGAACAGATGAAGTAGAGGTGAAGGACATTACATTTGAGGAAGTTAAAGTGAAGCCAGATTCAGAGATGAGTCATTATTGAGGATGTTGGGGTTGCCAAAAAGGAATTATAATTGAAAAGAAAACTGAGCCAATGCTGAAGTCATTGAGGAAAGGAGAAGTATGACATAGAAGGTATAAGAGGGCATGTATCAACTAGGTCCACAGTTTGTTAAATAATGATATTGGTAAATTATGGCTGTCCTGTCTCCATCTATACATGTCTATATGTATATATTATAAAATTTGAAAAGGATATGTAACCAAAAAATAAATAAGATTTACATTTTCTTTATGCCCTCACTCTGAGAAAAACACTGTTGATATTGTGGTATATCTCTAGTCCATGTTTCTTATGAAGGACTCATGTTTGAAAATAATGGTCTGGCATTCAGGCAAACACAGCTTTGCCTTTTTCTTTTCTTTTCTTTTTCTTTTTTTTTTTTTTTTCCAATAGTGATTCTCTTTCATCTCACAATTACAGACCCTTCATTGACCTAACAAATAATTAAATTCTTAGAGATTTTTAGATGTTATTCTATTTCTGAGAAAAAGTTGGCAGTCTGGGTAAGGGACATAGAGGTCTCCCTCTGGTCTTACCCATTCATGGGCAAACTATGCTAGGTAGACATTATATCAGTCCTGGGGATATTGTAGAATACATGAAAGAAAAAAAGAAATCTGTCTCCACTCAAGGAGTTTACATCCCCCCGGGAGGGATATAAAGTCAAGAAATAAATAACGTGGCAATTTCTGACATGTTTTGGTAATTAGAGTAAGTAACTAAACACGGCAATATGACAGTGAGTGTCTAGGGATGGTGGTAGGCACACTGTTGGATTATCAAGAGAGAACACCCAGAGGAGGATGAACTTGAAGAATGAAAAAAATTCAGCCAAGTATAAAGAAAGAGAAAACAGATTTCAGCTAGAAGGAATCATATCTGCAAAGGCCTGGAGGTGTGACATTGTAGAGTTAAAGGAACAGAAATATGTCTAGTGTATAGAAGGAATGAGGAGAAGAGGCAGGTGTTAAGTCAGCTAGTATTTCATTGACCATTATTAGATTTCATTCTAAAAGAAATAGAGGGCCCACAGCAGTATTATTCTGGGGAATCAAAAGATCACTCTTCACTAATGATCTTGGTCCTTTCTTCACTGAGAAAATTGAAGCAGTTATAAGATAAATCCCATATACTCCCATGACCCTCCACCCACCAACCAGCCTTCAAACCCATGTTGTCTGCCTTCTCTCTCATAACTAAAAAGTATCTGTCCTTGCTCTAAGTCCAAATCCTCCTCTTTCGTACTAGATTCCATTTTTTCATGTAATTAAGGCAAAGCTCCAATAATTCTCTCCTCTTTTATCCATTACTAATTTTTCCTTCTCTGTTGGGTCATTCCCATCAATATATAAGATAATTTTTATCTCATTGAAATTATCTTTTTAAAATCCCTGGACTCGGGGCGCCTGGGTGGCTCAGTGGGTTAAAGCCTCTGCCTTCGGCTTGGGTTATGATCCTAGGGTCCTGGGATTGAGCCCCGCATCGGGCTCTCTTCTTGGCCAGGAGGCTGCTTCCCTTCAGCTCTCTCTGCCTGTCTTTCTGCCTACTTGTGATCTCTGTCTCTCAAATAAATAAATAAAATCTTTAAAAAAATAAAAATAAAATAAAAAATGAAATCCCTGGACTCTACTTACCTTCTCTCTGTTGTCTCTCTTTCCTACTTTACAATAAAATTTCTTGAAGAAGTTTTTTTTATATTCACTATCTCTGATTCTTATATATATTATTCTTATACAGATATATATATGAATATATATATGTATTATATATATGTATATATATTCACTATCTCTCAAACTCACTTTGAGTTTGAGAGTTTCACAAACTCACTTGAGTCAGGCTTTGACACCCATAACTTCACTGAAACTTTATTGCACAAATACAATGACTGCTGTATTGTTAAACACTGGTCAGTCTGTAGTCCTCATCTTGTTTGACTTATCACCTTTACAACATTTGATTTATTTGACTTCCAGATACTATAATCTTGTTTTTCTCATACCTTACTGGTTGCTCTTTGTTTTGTTTTGATTTGATTTGGTTTCTTTAGTTGATTTGTGCTTTACTCCCAGAAAAAGGAAAATCTACCAAAACATTTGAATCCCTTTACCTTTTCTCTTTTCTATCTGCATTTGCTCTATTAGTGTTCCATCCACTTTAAATATAACCTATATGATGATATCTCAAATTATATCCCAGTCCAGTACTTTTTCCTGAAATTCAAAATTAATATTCAAATTTCATAATTGACATCTCCATTTGTTTGTCTAGTTAATGTCTCAAAAATGAATTCTTTATCTTCCTCTTCAGTACTTGTTTTTTTCTGTGATCTTTTTCAACCAAATTAATGGTTACTTCATTTTTGCCTTTGCTTAGGCCAAACCTTGGAGTCAGCTTTGATTCCTTTCTCTCTCTCCCATACTCTATCTACAGTGCACTGAGGAATCCTATAGTTTTGCCTTTAAAACATACCCAGAGATCCTTTTGAGTAATTTCAGCAAAATGGCAGAATAGGGACTTCTTGGTTTGATCTACTAATCCCCCAACAACCAGACCCTTGCCCAGCAACATCAATTTGAACAACTATTCACACATAAAATTATCTTCACAAGAGCCAAGATTTCCAAATAAGGGATTATAACACTTGGATAAAGCACGGAAATAAGAAAAGATACATTAAGGAGAGTAGGAAAGATCAATCCACAGTACTTGCATTTATCCCTACCCCAAATCCAGGCAGCCCAGCACAGACCAAGACTCTCCCCATGGGAGATGGAGAATAAAGTGAGCACCTAATTCACTACCCCAGAGCTGGCCTGTAGAGCACTAGACTGAGTCCAAGGCTGACTCCCTGTATGGAGCCATCATACTACTTGATTTCAGAATATATTACAAAGCTATGGTATTCAAAACAGGATGTTATTGGCAAAAATACAGACATAATATATCAATGGAACAGAATACAGAGCCCAGAAATAAACCATGCATATATGGCCAACTAATGTACAAAAGGGAGCCCAGGATATACAATGAAAAAGGACTATGTCTTCAATGCATGGTGTTGGGAAAACTGGACAGCCGTATTCAAAAGAATGGAACTGGACCACCATCTTACCCCATTCACAAAAATTAACTCAGTGCACTCAAGACTTGAATGCAAGACCTGAAACTATAACTCCTAGAAGAAGTCATAAGTACTAAGCTCCAAGACAGAGGTCTTGGTGATGATTTTTTGGATCTAACACCAAAAGCAAAGACAACAAAGCAAAAATCAGTAAGTGAAACTACGTCAAACTCAACAGCTCTGCACAGAGAAAAATCAAATCGAAAATGCAACCTACTGAATGAGAGAAAGTACTTGCAAATAATATGTCTGATAAGGAGCTAATATCCAAATTGTATAAAGAACTCATGCTACTCAATAACAAAACAAACAAATAAAAAAAGCCAGTCCAATTAAAAAGTGGACAGAAGATCTCAGTAGGTATTTTTCGAATAGAGACATATAGATGGCTAATAGGTACATGAAAATATCCTCAACATGACTAATCATCAGGAAAATGCAAATCTAAGGGATTTGCAAAGACCCTCACATCTGTTAGAACAGCTGTCATCAAAAAGGCCAAAAATAACAAGTGTTGGTAAGGACGTGGAGAAAAAGGAACTCCTGTATGTTGTAGCTAAGAATGTAAACTGAATGCAGCCACTATGGAAAACAGCTTGGAGCTTCCTCAAAAAATTAGAACTAGGGGCACCTGGGTGGCTCAGTGGATTAAAACCTCTGCATTCGGCTCAGGTAATGGTCCCAGGATCCTGGGATCAAGACCCACGTCAGGCTTTCTGCTCAGCAGGGAGCCTGCTTCCTCCTATCTATCTGCCTGTCTCTCTGCCTTCTTGTGATCTCTGTCTGCCAAATAAATAAATAAAATCTTAAAAAAAAATTAAAACTAGAACTAAAATATGACCCAGCAATCCCACTTCTGGGTATTTACCCAAAGGAAATGAAAACACTAACTCAAAAAGATGTAAGTGCACTCATGTTCACTGCAGTATTATATATAATAGCCAAGACATGGAACCAACTTAAGTATCCACTGAGGGATGAAGAATAGAGAAAATGTGGGATGTATGCACAATGGAAGATTATAATATAATGAAATCTTGTCACTTGCAACAACATGGATGGACCTGGAGGATATTACACTAAGTATAAGAAGTCATATAGAGAAAGACAATTACCATATTACCTCACTTGTATGTTGAATTTAAGCATAAAACGAACTTAAAGATTCAAATACACACTGCACACACACATGTACACACACATACACACCCAAACAGGAATGATATTCGGCCATGTAAGGAGGAATTCCTGCCCTTTGAGACAATATGGATAGGTCTGCTAGGTGAAATAACTGAGACACAAAAAGACAGACACTACATGTTTTCACTTATGTGTGGAATATAAAAGCCTAAGTCATAGAACTAGGGAGCAGCATCACGGTTGCCAAGGGATTGAGGCCAGACGACCTCTCCCTGGGGAGAGGAATAGGGAGGTGTCGGTCCAAGAGTACAGACTTCAGCTCTAAGGTGATAAATTCAGGTGATCTAAGGTGTAGCATGGTCAACACAGTTAACAATACTGTGTTTATGCATGAAAGTCATTGAGAGTGAATCCTGAACGTTCTCACCACAAAAAAAAAAAAAAGGTAATTATAAGAAGGGTATAGAAATGCTAACTAAACTTATTGTGGTAATCATTTTACAACATACATGATATCAAATAATCACAATGTACATCTTAATCTTATATATGTTATACATTAATACCTTATAAATCTGGGGGGGGGGGGACCGTATTCAGAAACTGACCATTTCTCACTTATGACAAGCCTCCACTTACTTGATTACCACAGTAGCCTCTTAAGTGAGATTTATGCTTATGCTCATGCTCGTTGTAGTCTACACGCCCAGCAGCCAGGGCGATAGTCATGATATCCATCTGATCATGCAACAGTTCTGTTCAAAGTCCTCCCGCGCGTTCCTCACAGCATCTCAGATTAAAAGCCCAAATCTGTGCAAAGCCCTACAAGGCTCACATGATCCAGTCCCTCATGAAATCTCTGATGTCATCTCTTCTTTCTGCCTTACTTGCTTGGCTCCAGCCACACTGGCCTCCTTGCTAGCCATACCATGCATGTTCCTCCTTCCAAGACTGCTCTGTTACCTCTCCTGGAATGGCCCTGCCGTAGAATCCCAGATTTACTCTCACCCGTTCCAGGTCTTTGCTCAATATGTCACTTTCCTGCCAAAGACTCCACTGACTCTTGCCTTTTAAAATTACCCAGCACAGGGCGCCTGGGCGGCTCAGTGGGTTAAAGCCTCTGCCTTCGGCTCAGGTCATGGTCCCAGGGTTCTGGGATCGAGCCCCACATCGGGCTCTCTGCTCAGCAGGGAGCCTGCTTCCCTCTCTCTTTCTGCCTGCTTCTCTGCCTACTTGTGATCTCTGTCTGTCAAATAAATAAACTCTTTAAAAAAATAAACAAATAAATAAAATAAAATTACCCAGCACTCCTGATTCTTCTTGCTCTATTCTATGTTTTCTGTAGCATTTTTCAATCATACACCTCTAACATCCTTAAACCCTGTTGGATGTTTTAGTTAAAACCATGCTGTCTCCTGTCTTCCTCACCTGTAACACCTTAGATGGTCTTCTTCATCCTGGTCTCCCCCACTCCCCAGCTGGCATAGACATACAAGTTTCCCAATCCATGGAGGAGGATACTTTGTCACAGGAGAAACTGGATATCGATGGTAGCCCTGGAACTAATTGCTACAGATGGCTATTGCTCATCTGATGCAGATATCC
This sequence comes from Enhydra lutris kenyoni, assembly GCF_002288905.1. Taxonomy (NCBI): domain Eukaryota; kingdom Metazoa; phylum Chordata; class Mammalia; order Carnivora; family Mustelidae; genus Enhydra; species Enhydra lutris. The sequence continues at coordinate 18,167,641 of NW_019154109.1, read as the reverse complement.
CTGGTGAGTTCGAGTCAGGTGATCAAGGTCACTTTCAAAGTATGGAGATAGAGTGGGAAAGGGAGTGGGGTATTCTGTACTAAGGAGATACTACAAGGTGATGATAGATAATGATGCAGTCTGACCTCACCAGCCTGAGGATGGTAACTAAGTATTAACTAAGATAACTAAGAATTATCTAATGATTTTTAGATGTGCAAGGCAGTCCCAGCAAACACAGACAAGCAATCACCAGGCCACATTCGAATGGTATGACTTCCTCACCACCTACAAACTGGGTAGCCAAACCCCTACCTCAAAAAGCTAGAACGTAAGGAAGCAAGAAAAACTGCCCCACCGCAGAGTCCGTTGGCCAAAGAACACTGTAGCACCCAGTCTCATTTGCAGCTGACCAAGACTATCTGAAGTGGCCAAGAGAGAGGCTCATGCAAAATATTCCAAAGTCACTTGGAATCCACCCCATGGAATACAATTTCGGCAGAGGCATATTCTTTTAGAAAACTTAGAGATACTCTGATGTTCACATACTACAGCGTTCTCCTAATTGTACTGACTTACCCATTAGGGATTCCTGCTTTACTCTGGGTTCTGTGTCCTCTTTGATTTTGCTTCTGAAACCAGACTTAGGAACAAAAATCCCTAGCTTTCCCTGCCTTGGGAATGCAAGGAATTCAGACAGATAACAGAGAGGAGAAGCTGCCAGGTCACCAAGTTCCTGCGAATCAAAAGGAGAAAGTGAAGAGAAGAAGGGAACAGAAGATAATGTGTTAGTGTGTTAATCTATTATAATTTTGGCCAGAATTGGACCTGCTAGTAGGAGCTGTTCTTTGCTTGAAATTTTCCTACAGCAAATAGTAGTTTCCACTCACTGTAGCATATGAGACCACTGTTCTCACGATTTTTAATTTAGCAAGTTTCAAAGAACGTTGGTCCAAATGAAGGTCTGCCAGTTCTGTCTGACTTGCGCACACACGGTTCAGCTGTTCCTGTCATGTCTCCGGCAGTCCTGGGCAATGCCAATGCTGCCCCCCTTCACCCCCAGCTTCAACGTGTCCTTGTAACACATCTGAGCACATTGCTGGAGGGTGCCCACCTCAGCCCGTACTACTGAATACCAGTAGGATAAAATTTTAACAATAACAAAGCTGAATCCAAAGCATTAGGAGTCTCTTCTTGATGACCAACCACTCTTTTGGTCTAGAATAACTATATTTAGCATAAAATTATTTGCCGTTTTTCTGATGATCTACATGTTTAACCAACTGACTATACTTTGCATGAATATCAAAGTGTTCTTTTCTAATTTAGTTCTGCTATCAGTGTAATACAAAATCTATTTCTCTAAATTAGGTTGTATTTTATTAGTCTTTTAAATATGGAATTGTAATGGTTCAACGTTAATGAGATTTAAAAATATGTGTCACTTAAATTGTGACCAACTTATTTCAAAAATATTCCAGAAAATAAGAATTTCTTCCAGTAGTATAAAAGTATGCATGATCTTAAATCTTGGTAAAGTTGACTGCACTTGGTTAGATTCATCAATAAAATAATTATTGAGTACCTTTGTAAGTGAAGTGCTCAGGGTATTTCAGAACTGAATTGGTAAATCACAGATTGGTTCATTCTAATACAAGGAAAGGTGATATCCATTATAAAGGCAGACAGGTAGAACGTACTGGGGAGGTTCATGGGAGGGGGAGAGATCATTACTGGAGGAGTATTATCCCACTCCCTCAGTCATTGGTCAAACCCAGCTCAATTGAACCTTGATCATCTCACTCATTAGTTCCTTTTTCATTTGTTCAAACACATATTCAGAACCTACAATGTACCAGGCACTGTGCTAGATACTGAGGATGAAAAATGAATCCTTCCCTCACCATGTTCAGTTAAAAGGATCAGATAGTCACGTAAACAAATGATTATGACAGGGTTATAATGCCTTGCACAGGGCGAGAGCAAATTGTGGGAGCCAAATCCAAGGAGAGGATAATAGCTCCACCTTGTGCCAGGGGTCATGGCAGGATGTGTTAGGAGAAAGAAAGGGGCTTTTGCACTGAGCTGGACAACTTGAAGGTCAAACAACAGTTGGTCAGGGGAACAGGAAAAAGGAGTTAGGCGTTGTTACAAGTTACGTATTTGCATTTCAAAAGCAACTCCTCGTGTCTTCAAATATGCCTTAAAAATCATTTAAATGTCTCATTTTTTTTTCATTTTATTTTATTTCTTTTCAGTGTTCCAGAATTCATTGTTTATGCACCACACCCAGTGCTCCATGCAATACGTGCCCTCCACTATACCCACCACCAGCCTCCCTCAAC
>NW_019154109.1:18134840-18165307 GCF_002288905.1 Enhydra lutris kenyoni | reverse complement strand
CCCCTACCCCCTCCACTATACCCACCACCAGGCTCCCCCAACCCCCCACCCCCTCCACTATACCCACCACCAGGCTCCCCCAACCCCCCACCCCCTCCCCTTTGAAACCCTCAGCTTGTTTCTCAGAGTCCATGTTTATTTTTTAACCGAGCGGTTGAAGTAGCTCTAAACTCAGAAAGTGATTTACCTGGTCACAGGCATTCAAGAGGACTGTCAAATTGTTAAAATGAAAAAGTTAAAGCAAAAGTTTGACCGACACCTATCTATTTAAAAATAACCGTAGCATAGTTAACGGATAAAACAGCCTATATCTTATTGCTATTGATTGTTAAGGCTATTGATTCTTGTTTTAAGCTTTACTTTAGCAGTTCTAAGAAGTGAGGATGTAGAGGAGGAGTGGGACCACCTGAATAAAAAATATGATGGTAAATAAATTCTTTTTTTTTTTTCCCTCCAACCTCTAGATTTACCAGTATTTACACCCCATCGGTTTGTCCTCAGCGCCTGCACATGTGTGGGATGTACAAACAGTTCCCTGGTCGTACTGTACACGGCACAGCGGCCACCAGAGCACGTGGATTCCCCACTCCTGACCGTCCTGGATTCCAGAACCATACATGTGCAGTAAGTAGAAATGTTGTCTCTGTCACACACTGGTTTATGCAAGAATTCCAGTGAGCTCAATCAAGGGAAGGGTTTGTGACATAAAATTAATTGTATTGTGATGAAATGCATAGAAGTGATTAGTTCAGTGGTTCTGGGAACCTTTGATTATCACTTGCCAACTTAATTTCCATTTTGTCTCTATGCAATCAGGCTGAGCTATGTACGTACACAGAGTCTGTGCAAACTTCAATAAAGGGGAACTGACCACTTACAGGACTGCCTAGGGCTTTCTGTAGGAGAGTGTCATCCATGATGAGCTGGAATTAGAGTCCAAATATATATTTCCTTTTTGAGTATAAGCTAGGACCTTCTTGCTTCCCTCTGGATGAAGTCAGAAGGGAATTTTCACATAGAGGCATGTTCAGGTTATTTTTTATATGAAGTGATTCTGACCCATTTCCCAATCTCCGAGGTGCAAGGTGTACCATCATACCGAATCTGAACTTAAAAGCCTCTCCTGCAACAATTAATACTCATTTGCATTCATCTCTGTCGGTCTCAGTTGTCCCACCTGGAAGAGAAGAGTTTGGGCTGAGTAAATTAGGATATTCCTTCAAACTAGGAAACACTATGATTCCTACCCCCATTGTTCTGGGTCTGAGCTGTCCTCCTGGCTTTCAGGCTGCCCTAAGCTGAGCCCGCATTACTTACAGAAAAGATCTCCCACTACTCTAAGTATCTCTCAGCTTACCAATTTCTGTCTATTTTATGAACTGTCCAGCTCATGTTCGCTGACACAATGTAAGCCATATGTGGAACATCTCTACTTTTCCTTCTGCCTACCGTATCCCATCCATCAAGTAGACAGTCTTCCATGTCTAGGTAGTGTCTCACCTTATCCATGACGTTTGATTTGACAACTTCAGCACTGCAGTCCTTGGCTTCTCTGTATTCTGGGGTGGCATGTTAATTCGACATTAGATGGCTGCGTTTTTACAGGACAATTATGTTATTTCTCTGTCTCTCTCTCTCGTTTCTCATAAATTCTCAAATGTCCTACTTCTCTCAATGCTTGTTCTATGGCTTAAGTTCAAAACTAAATACTCACACATTTTTTAGACTATTAGCTAATTAAAATTATAAGTAACGAAAGCAGGCACTATGTCATATTTTCTTCAGATCATTCAGAAGAGATGTGTAATTACTTGGTTTGTTTTTTTTTTATAAACGTTCTTGGTTTGTTTTTTTTTTAAACGTTTTTTTAAACGTTTTTTAAACGTTCAATGTGTGTGTGTGTGTGTGTGTGTGTGTGTGTGTGTTTTGAGTGGCATAAATCCAAGTCCATATGCGTCCTTTAAAAATCTTGCACCAAAAAAAATAAAAATAAAAATAAAAATCGTGCACATTTCAGATTTGACTTGAAGGAATGATGGATAGTCATGCTATATTTTTCCATTCCCAGGTGGAAACAACCAAGAAATGTACATGGGATTCTGGAGCGCTATATATTATATATTTTGAATCACACGCATGATTTTGCAGTTTGGGATGTCATCTATAACAGCACTGAACTTTTTCAGGATCACCAGCTAGAATACTTGTCCCCTGGTAATAAATATCTCATCAAGCTGGGAGTAAGTTCACTTTACTTCTGTCACTTTCTCTTCCCTTCTCTTCTGCTTCTCTCTTTCCTTTGTCCCATCTTCTCTCACTTGTTCACTTAAAAACAAAAACAAAACCAAAAAAAATCCTAAAACGCAAACCCATGTATTGCTATTGAGACTGAAAACTAACCTCACACTGTAAATGGGAATGTAATCGAATACCTACATATTTATTTTGTATTACACAAAATGATGGCATAACAGTCCGAGTCAGTCGATTTTTTCCCCATATCTAATTTGGGATTATCAGAAATTATTTCTTCTTTGTTATTTCTAGAATGTCATAATTGGTAAGGGCTTTTTCTAAAATGCTTGAATTAATAAGGTTATTTCCCTGGGGAGCTTATATTCATTTGGAAAACAATGTTCGGTATGAAAATTTAAGTCATGTATTTTAAAATGAAGGTTTAAATGACCCCCAAATATTCTAGATTGTTATTATAGTCTGGTTTACATTACACTTCTATCTCAAAAGAACAGTCACTTAATAAAACCCTAGAATCAACATACTTTAGAGGTCTTTAGACAGACAATAGAATTTTTTAATGCAAAATAGCACTTTTATACAAAGGTCTTTTAAAAGACCTTGATATTACTGTGGAATTTATACTCAGTGGTTCCTTTTGTTTTTTGATGAAATATAATCTTTTTTAAGTGTAATAGCACATCTGAAAATAACTGAATATAAACATGAGATTGTCCCTATTTGTTTTAAACACACTCTTCATTTTATAGCAATACCTATATAAGGATATTTGCTTTGATAAATGCCATAGAAAATATTCTGCTCTTGATTATGAATAAATTTACATTTATGTAGACACTGTGTATGCATTCATTTTACTTAACATGCTCTTGAATGCTCTAAATATTATACCACGAGAAAATAAACTACATTCAACTATTGCTAACGGTCTGACCTGACATCCCAAAACAAGGGCAATCAGACAATGTTAAAAATCCTCTTCAGAACTGACTCTGTGTGCCTGGGTGTTCAGCACCAGATGGGCTTTTGAAACAGCATCTTTGATTACTTAGTTTTATTACTCAAGATGTAAGAAGGGTATTACTTTGATTTTCAAAAACTAATACAGAAATCCACACTATTTTCAAAACAGTGGTAATATCAAAATCCAGAAAACACTCTATTCTTTAGAAGCAACCAAAATTAAACAGAAATTTTGTACTCTTGGTTTTTATCAGGAGGCAAATGTCATGAAACAAAGTTCTGCTCCCCAGGCAATTTTTAGGATATGCTGTGCAATCAGTGTAAATCCATCCCAACCTCCTATGTTTTACACATCTGCGGTATCTTGAAAAATAAATACCGCTATTGGGAGGCTGCTCTCTCGCGTTTCAATTCACATTTTGCTATCAACTGTGTAACCAAAGGCAAATGCACTTAATTGCACTGATTTTTATGTTCTTTAAGCCTAAAATCAGGGCTTTGAACTAGATGATTTTTAATGTCTCTTTGAGCCCTAAAATTATATGACACTAAATCATTTTGTGATCTCAAGCAATATTCTATGGAGTCAAATGAGATCTGTCAGCCCCAGAGTAATGTTGATGCAGGACGTCATAAAGATGTGGAAGTCTTTGCCCTAACTCTTGTTAGGGAAGTAAATTTGCTCACATTATTTTTGATTTCGCTGTATTTAGTAGTAGAGGAAATACACTAATATATTTCAGGAAGTAGTCAACTAAAAAGTTTTTTTTTTTTTTACCTAATTCTATAACAAGTAAATTAAGTGAACCAGAACATTTTAGCTTCATCTTGGTTAATTGAAGGATTATTATATATTTCACAGTCTCGACATAATAACTAGCTTTCAAGGTCATTAGATTAGTAGATGGAGATTAGGTTCTCAGCCAAGTGCAGTTGCCTTTATAGATAGTCTTAGCAAATTGAAAGTTCTGGAAAATAAAACATACAGATGGCCAAGCCCTTAAGAATAGAAGAAAATACATGACGATTCAAGCCACTGTGATTTACTCTAGACTCAGAGACAGTATGTTACTTTGAGTAGCTTCATTTAATTTTTCCTGTTGACTTGGTTATACACTCCTGAAAGGTAGAGACAGTCTCTTTCAAAATTCTATCTGCTGAGTCAAGCGCAGTGCCTGGTAGGAACTAGAAACTCAGCAAACAATTCTTGAATGAATGGATGAATGAGTAAATGAACACTAAGTATATGTATTTCATAAAAAATCTGAGACTTTTGATATGAACTAAATGATTTGCTGTAGGATGTCCGAGTCGGGGACTGTGTGGATCCAAGCATATGCTTTTTCTACTGAAAGAAACAGCAAAATGTGTCCCTACACTCCACAAATGGTATTGTGGAGTATGGTAGCTCTGAATAAAGATAATGAGTCAGCAATTAAATAAAGAAGCTAGTAATACAGACTATAGCAAGATATGTACGGCTTGATAATTTTCATATTATAGCTAGACATTTGCCTCCTGATGAATGTTAAGTGTTAAATATCTTTCCTGGGGGTGCTGGGTAGTTCAGGGGTTAAGCCTCTGCCTTCTGCTCAGGTCATGATCTCAGAGTCCTGGGATCAAGTCCCGCACAGGGCTCTCAGCTCAACAGGGAGGCTGCTTCCCCAACCACCCCCCTCTTTCTGCCTGCCTCTCTGCGTACTTGTGATCTCCATCTGTCAAATAAATAAATAAATAAATAAATAAATTTATTTCCTGGAAAGATTCTTAGAACTGATGAGCTTAATTTTTCAAAAGATCAGTTATAGATACCATGGCCTTGTTCCTTTTCTTCATGCTTTAGGGTTTGCTGCATTCTTAATATCCTCAGAGCCTACTCTGAAAACAAACTATTGAAAAGAGGATGGTAGCTTTGGATGTACCTAATAGTCATCATTTCAAAATAATTGATACATATTGATTGATTACTCATTTCTTTATACCAAAATCCAATCCCCTATTTGATCAGAAGTTAGTGGACATTTCAGGGTGGTAGTATGACTTTGTCACTTAACAAAAATGGCTATAACTGGGGAAAGCTATAGGAGATGGGTTGAAATGCCTTATTGTTAAGGCTCAGAGGCTTTCAAAGAGCTTTCCATTTCATAAAGGCATCTTTAATCAATCCCACTATTTTGTTTAGTTTTCCTAAATCAGAATTTTAATCAGCATTCAGTTGTATTGCATGCAGTGGTCTCCAGTGCTGGTGGGTCAAACAAGATACCGATCGGTCTGATTTCATTTAGATAATACCAGTTAGACTCGACCAATCGGAAGCAACTTTAAGAACATTTTTCCCCTTATTTAAGGAACTGCTCACTTAGCACCTCTAAATTCATGCAAAAAGAATGTGGAAAAAACAAAAACAAAATAAAATATTTTGCAGGTAATTCTCTTATTTCAGCAGCCTCTTTATAAATTCTGTTTTATTTGCAAGAAAAATTCTCTTGTAAACTCCTTGGATTCTTAGAAGGCCCCTTTGTCAAATTATGAGTTTAGATGACATAGCCCACAACCCAAAGATCAATCCTTCCAAACCAGAGGATGTCTTTATTTATCCCAAATGGCATCCCAAAATTCTCAAAACAAAGTAAATTTCAATTCACATTTTATTTTCAAATATATACAATTACATGTCTTATAATATTTCTTTGGGAAGAGTTAGCTAGGGACAAGTCTTAGGACATAAATAAGAAAAATAATAGTGACAAGTAGACTATCTGAATTAAATCTCAGTGTGTTGTGGATTTAACAGTAAGATGCTCCAACATTTTTCCCCTCCTAAGGAAAAAAAAAAAATCTAGGAACTGAAAGTGGATATATTTCTGTCTCTCTGAGGACTGAAAAGAATGCTCTTTCTATCATTTCCCTTTGATAATTCAGCTGTCCCACTTGGGCTCTTTTCCTGCCATGTTTTCTAGCAGACTTTTAGTATGTTTGAAATGTCTTTTTTTTTTTTAATTTTTCTATTTTAATGTTCCAGTAGTTATTTCTTGGGCAACAATGACATGTCCTAGAGCTTTGAGTCATGGTTTGGTCACAAGTTCAATTGATTCCTCTTTATTTGCAGAGATTCTGTTCTCAGGAAGGGGATAGTTTATCTCTTCCATATATATGCACATGCTGCAGCTGAGAATTAGAGGGAATCCACAGAGGTTAATTAGGTCCCAATCTTAATGCAATTTCATGCCCAAGCCACAGTTTAACCCACCAGAAATTTGCTTACGCTGATGAGAAATTATCCTGTATAGGCTACCGCTGTATTGTTACAAGGGAACATGAGATTGAACTCCATGTCAACTGACCATTTAATATTTATACTTTGAATACTTAGAATAAAGAATTTGCAACAACTTGTTAAATGGTATACTGCAACGTTAAGAAAAATACCTTTAAAAATAAGTCAACTCTCTTTTATTTATAGGGAAAAGAATTTCAACTGTGTTAATTATCAAAAGGTTATTCCCTTAATATCAAGCTGAAAAGCAGGAGACAGGCCCAAAGAAATAAAAAAGTGTTTTAACTTTTTATGCTAGCAATATCTACCTTCCCTGAAAATGGACTGAATGCCTATCTGCTTTTTACATTGTCCTAGGATTTTGCTTCATTTTCTTAATCTGTTTTCAGTAAATTTTAGTGCTTTTTGAAATATTTTTAAATTTGAGCGCATTACAACTGGAACCTAAGGAGATATTGAACAAAGGTTAAGTGTAGTTTTCAAATATCTGTGTTGTATAAAGATATGATTGCTAATATTTGCTAGCAAATATGGTCTGGAAAAACCCTGTTTGTCTGTCTCTGCTTCCTGGAGAAATGTTTATCCAATAAGTTAGGTAGCAAAGATATTTTCCTAATACACTTAAAACATTTATTTTGGAATTATTTGTATTTAATTATGAGAGTGCACACAGAAGTTTCCAGGTATTTTTTAAGATTTTTTTTTTCAGATTTTATGTATTTGAGAGCAGGGGAGGGGGGAGAGACAGGGCAGAGGGAGAGGGACAAGCAGACTCCATGTTGAGTCCAGAGCTCGGTCTAGAGCTCGGAGCTCGATGCCAAGACCCTGAGATCATGACTTTAGCTGAAATGAAGAATCAGATGCTTAACCAAATGAGCGCTCCCAGGGAGACCCCCTCCCCCCCAGGTATCTTTAACATCCATATTTTCATTTATGGCATTAGTAATACCTTATTAGGGAATGGGAAGATTCTGTGATCACTTTAAGTTGGCCCTGTAATGAGCCCATTTCCTCTGGCACGTAAGTAAATGATTTGACCCTTTAAGCCATTAAACAGTCACTCAACAACTGCTTTGTTGCTGATACATGAGAAATACTATTTTATTCAATTTCAAATTATGCAGTACTTTAAGCATATTGGTTACCACTGTCGCAATGAAAGTGATTATATTTGCTGTAGATCTTTTCATTTACTCCAAATCACTTGTTTTTATCCTGAAGTAGTTTCAGTCTCTAGTACTTCCCTCCCGTTGTGCACACACGTGTGTGTGTGTGTCTGTGCATGCACGCACTTAATTCCTTCTAGGAAACTTTGTGCGAGGCTGATTTCATCAAGGGGATTCACCCAGGCAATAGATGCTCTCTCTCTAGGCTCTAACATAGGATGCACTTATAATTTATACATGCATACGTTTTGGGTTATTTTCTAATTATTGGAGATGGCTGTCTTATGTCCTAAAAAGCGAACTAATTAAATGTCAGGCCTCAGCATTGCACAGATTTATTTGGTGGGGTGGCAGGGCCGGGGGTGGGGGGATGTGAATCAACAAAACTGTATTTCAAAGAATCTGGAACTCTTGTTAGGAATCATCTGTTTCCAAGGCTCACTAAAACTTTTGGGACCCAGAGTGAAATGTGGTTTTGGCGTTTCTCCCCAGGCTTGCACAGGGGGTGGGTGCACCGTGAGCGAGGCCAGTGAGGCCCTAACTGAGGAACAGATACCCGAAGGAGTGCCGGCCCCCAAAGCGCACTCCTACTCACCCCACTCCTTTCACATCTCCTGGACGGAGCCTGAATATCCAAATGGTAAGTGAACTCTTTTAGCCTCAAGTTAAAAAGATGATTAGCAAAGGTAAATTAATATTCTAAATGGCAGCTTATATGTGGTGCTTAATTTTTAATGATCATTTTAGCACATAAAATACCTGAGATAGTATCATTGTCTGTAGTTAGGAGGTTGTGGTTTTTAGGCTAACACACAATTTTGGTGGCTCAAAAGTGCTCCCTTTTGATAGTTCTTGTGTACTGCATCTTATTGTTTAATACGGTCCAGGAGAGGTGGAGAGAACAGATGAGGATTCCCAAGGTGCTATTGTGACAGTAACATTATATTTTCAGGGAGTTTCTATTTTTGACAGTTCTTAATTCATTCTCGGAGAGGCAGAGAGATGGAAAGTCCATGCACATCTTGTATTTCAAAATGCTTTTGATTGAGTAAGTTTATCTTAGAAGAGACCACTGGAAACTCTGTATTTTAATACTGTATATGTAAATTTGCCAGCATGCAGTTTTTAAACAGTGCATATATTAAATATATGTGTATTTCTACTTGTTTAACTTCAAGTTGATTGCATATATTTCTAAATGATACACACATCTTTGCATAGTTTAGAGAATTAAGTTAGCCAGTTATAGTTCGCTTAAATAAAATCTTATTATAAAGAATTTGTAAAAACTTGGAGGTAGAAATTACTTTATTCATTTATTAGAAAATCTTTAAGTTTCACACAACATACTGTCCTTGTTCCACACTGGTGGACACTTATGTACCATCAAATTTTGTTCCCTTTAAGACAAACATCAAGATTTTTAATCTCCTAGAAATTGTTTTAAGTAGCTTGTTACTGAAAATTGAGATGGCCTCCTTTAGCATAGCCAAAAAGAATGGAAGAAAAAAATTGTAATTTTATTAGTTTGTCTTATGTTTACTATGATATTAATTATTTCGGTTATCTCATTTTAATTAAACTTTTGGCAAATGCATTAGATGTATTTGAGGTAATGGAGAGAGCTCAAATAATTACAGTGAGTGATTATCTCTGCTATAGAAGCGATTCCTGTACTGTTACAGATTTCCTACTAAAAAAATAAATGGATCTCTATTTGATACTTACATGAAAGAGTAGAAAAATCTTGTCATACTTCATGCTCCACAAATGTATCTAGCCCATAGATGGCAATGCAAATGTTAGTGATTTATTCCAGTTGGATAGGTATTAAATGCCATTACGTGATTTGCATCATAGAACATTTTCCTTCATACCAGTTGGTCATGGCACCTGAAACCACAACTGTACTCAGAATCCTAGGTGGACCTAGAGAAATACTTTCTATATTCAGAAGAATATTTGTATACTATGTTTTGTGCATTTACAAGCAATTTTAAAATATAGTCATTGAACCAAAAAAAATTTGAAGTTTTGCAGATTTCTTTAAACACCTTAATTGTATTCTAAAGTCTTGTGTTTAGTCACATCAGAATTTTCAAAATTTTTATTGTAGGGCAGTGTTAGACATTTAAAAAGTAATAGTGTTCATTTAAAAAGAAAACAGCAACTATCATGCCACCTGCTTCTCTCTTCACTTGCCCCAAATTTTCCAGTGTTTGATTTTTATTGTCTTGTCTGAAGAGGGAAAATCTGATTGTTGGAAAACAACTTGTTCCTCTATTTGTTTTTAAAGCCTCATACTTCACCCTAAAAACCTAACAGATAAAATCCAAATTCTTTAGCCTAGTATTCAGGTCACTCCCAATGTATGACTCAACCTGCATTTATAGAGTCACGTTCCTTTCTAGAATACTTATGGCTTACTGTAGGGTTGTAACACGTTCCTTTCTAGAATACTTATGACTTACTGTAACACACCTAACACATGTTCTTTTCCAGAATACTTAAGGCTTACTGTAGTGTTATAAGATGTGTGTGTGGAGTCAAATAGGCCTAGAGACAAATATTACCTCTGCTGTGTAGTAGTGTGTTACTTGGGGAGGTGGACTAAATTCCATGAGCCCTGGTTCTCTTGATTGTAAAATTGGCATTGACAACCCCTATTTTCTTTCCATCTTCACTGTGGAAATCTAAGTCATTCGTCAGAACTAAACGTGGGTCTCTTTAAAAAAAAAAAAAAAAAGATTTTATTTATTTATTTGTTTGTTTGTTTGTTTGTTTGTTTGAGAGAGAAATGAGAGCTCAAGCCGGAGAAGAGCAGAGGGAGAGGGAGAAGCAGACTGTCCACTGAGCAGGGAGCCCAACACAGGGCTTAATCCCAGGACCCCAAGATCTGGAGACCTCCACCTGGATTGTTATTACCCTTTATATTCAACATAGTCAAGTTGATTTTTCCGCATGTTCTCTGCCCCTCTATCTGCCCTTTCTCCTGTGTTACTCCTCTCACTAGTAGCACAACCCAGTCACGCCAGCCAAAAGCCTGGGCGGCAATCTTGACTTCAACCCTGGCTCACTCCTGATTTGCCTTACCACGCAACGTTCAACTGCACTTCTCTAAGGAAGGTCCCTGATATTTTTCACCCAGATAACTTCAAGAACTTCCTCAGACCCTGCAAGAATCTGAATTTATTCATTCAAAGTGTATTTTTTGATGACCTACTAGGAGCCATCATTCTGATGACACCAGGATGAATTTGCCAATCTCTGACCTTAAAGACATTAGAGTTCCACAGGGGAACACAAGGGAATCACAAGGTCAGGATGTGAATAAGGTGCCAAATGTATGGAGAAGCAGCTCCCCAGGGAGCCCTATGGGCTGTGGGAGTGTCCTCCCTCTGGGTCTCCATTAGATGTGGCAGGTCCAGAGACACATAAACATTTAGACTGTCTTGTCATGTAACAGATGCTTCTTGCCTGGTTTTGCACATGCTGGGATATAAATGTCTAGTTCTTGCCTAACAAGCAAGTGGTCATCTTTAGCCAGCATAGCTTAGGAAACAGGCTCTCTGCTTTTTGTAAATGACTCTGATTTAAACAGTTACTTTCTACTCATCAGAGTCTTGTAATAATCCTGAACCAGTGACTAAGAGAATGGCCTCTTGCCCTTCTGAATGCCATTTTCTTCTTTGTTTCCCAACCTGCTCTCACTTCACATCTTGTGCTGGGAAGCTTGCTCTTTGCTTTAGGACATGCTTCCTGTGCTCTGAGAATTCTTCCTGTTCTGGAATCTTTCGTTCTGTGCTGTACCAGCAGTTCTAAGAATAGTGCCTGACCCACATAATAGATACTCAATTAAAACTTTGCTGATTAGCACTACCAAAAGAAACAATAAATGCACAGAAAATAACAAATGTTAGCAAGGATGTCGAGAAATTAGAACCCTTGGGCACTGTTGGTAGGAATGTAAAATGGGGCACCCATTATGGGAAACAGTATGGAAAATGCCTCAAAAAATTAAAAATAGCATTACTGTGTGATCCAACAATCCCACTTTTGGGTATTTATCCGAAAGAATTGAAAGCAGGATCTTGAAGAGGTGCTTGCACACCCACAGTCACGGTAGCATCATTCACATTAGCCAAGAGATGGAAGAGACCCAAATGTCCACAGATAGATGAATGGATAAGCAAAATGTGGTGTGTATATGTATATACAATAGAATATTATCCTGACCTTAAAAAAAGAAATCATCACATGCTACAACAGGGATAAACCTCCAGGACATTATGCTAACTTAGAGAAACCAGTTACAAAAAGACAAACACTGCATGATTCCACATATATGTGATATCTAAAGTTATCAAACACATAAAAACAGAAAGTAGAATTGGGCAGGGAGTTGGGAGGGGGAAGGGAGAGTTGCAGTTCAATGAATCTAGTTTCAGTTTTGCAACATGAAAGGGTTCTAGAGATCTGTTATACAACAATGTGCATTTAGTCAACAATCTATATTATACATAGAAAAATAGTTAAGATGGTAAATTTAGGTTATGCATTTTTTATCACATTTTTTAAAAATATGAGGTAGAGAGGACACAATAACATGCAGCAAACTTTTAAATCAGAAGAAGAAAGGTTAAAGGCTGTTAGTTTAAAATAAACAAAAGTTTCAATTAATAATCACATAAAGATATATACATAAAATATACATTTGTTAAACCAAATTAAGATCATTCTATCTGTCCTGTGCAACGTGTTTTTCTCACTTAACAACATGGTGGAGACATGTTTCCAGGGCAGTTAAGCAGAGAAAGCCCAGCTTCAATGTTTTAAAAGGCAGTGGAATCTCACTGAATAAAACCACAGCTTATGTGACCCATGTTTTATCAGTGGATATTTATGCTTCCATTATTTTACTGTTATAAATAATGCTACATGCTATTGTCTTCTTTTACCAAGTAGTCTTTAAGTACCTGGTCTTTATCACTTGATTCACACCTAAGGCTCTGCTCTCCTTCAAAGATGTCCTACTGAATTCTAGCCCCTTGTTTCACTTACCTTCAAAAATGGGGATGTGACCCTCCAGCTCTGTTTCTCTAATCAGGGCATCCATGTTCCCTCTGGCAAAGGCGTTCTCTGCAGGATGCAATTTCAGGCAGGGTTTTAAAACCTGAATAAGAGTGACTTTTAGGAAGATAAGAACCCTTTGTTGTACAGCACCTGGACCCTGCCTTTGTCATACCATCAGCCATCAGTGAGAAGGGGCACGAAGGATTCCTGTCTATTAAATTTGTGACCTGTGTTGTGAAGATTACAATTGCGTAATTAGAATTATGTTTTCGAGAGCTTCCAAATTCTCCTGAGCCATATTCCCTTTCAGAAGCCTAGACCTTAGAATCTGTAAATATGCTTTTTCCTCACACTTGAAGTTTCCCTTGCTGAAAAATCAGCATCAATATCTGACTAGACCACACTGATTTCTCATTACCTAGCATAACATGTAGTAACATTTGAAAGTAATCAGAATATGTTTTTTTAAATAGTAAGTAGTAATATAGAATGTGAAATTCTTATCCTTTATTAATATTTACAATTGCTTGTAACTATCTACTATCTTTACTTGAGCAAATTTGCTAGAACAGTTTCCCTGTTAGATTGTGACCCACATAAGGGGAGGCATGCGTCTTGTCCTCCGTCACCTTGTTCATGGTTCTAGAGCCAGCAATTGGCAGGGGTTCCAGTCATGGGTAGAGGAGTATTAAATTGCTGTTGAAGGAATTAATGTTTGCTGAGGACAGGGACAATAATAACATAGTAATTGTATGGATGTGAGAAGTATATTCCTATGCAGTCATACAATACACACAAACACACATTTACGGCACGTTTTATAATTACATAATGTAGAAGAATGATTTCAAAGACAGCAGAAAGGCCTCTCCCTCTTGTCCTGCTGAAGGCTCAAAGACCTAGTTGTTTGGCCTAAGATTTTCTCAGCTGAGTGATTTGTCAAGATTCTAAAGAGAGACAGCACGTGAAACCGGATCTGCATTGCGTGCCTCTGTGCGAAAGGGTAGACTGTTCTTGCTATCGAGATGAGGTAATGTCAAGATATGCACAGGAGAAGGGGAGCTGGGCACCCATGGGACAGGGTCCCAGGTACTTCTTGAGAAAAGAAAGAGTACTCAAGGAACCTATGAAAATATTTTCCTAATTCAGCCTTTTGTACTGGACTGGCTTTTTGAGAATTTGGATGTGAATATGTACCAAGATAGTGGCAATTGGGTCAATAAGAACAGAAAGAATTTAAGAAGTTGATTATTTTGGCATACTTATACATAATACCGTGAAGACAATGGAACATTATTGAAGAACATTTAGCTCAGGTTTTTAAAATATTTTATCTATTTCTTTCTTTAAGACAGAATGAGAGAGAGCAAGCATTGGAGGAGGGGAGAAAGAAGAGGAATTTAATACTGAGTGTCAAGTTAGACATGGGACTTGAAATATCATGACCCTGAGATCACAGCCTGAGCCAAAACCAAGAGTTGGACTTAACCGACTGAGCCCCCTTGGTGACCCCATGAAGTTTAGTTTTTAAGCATATATATATATGTTTTCAGAAATGCGTGGTAAAGAAATAACTACAGAACTTTTATATACTTTATATGTCATCCTTCACATTAAGAAATGATGAGAAAGAAATAGACTTTTATAGTGCATGTCGAAGTTGTGTGTGTAAATACTAAGCAATTCACCCATAGGAAGATAAAAGTATTTGATTTCCTACCAACGCTGATGGTAATAGTAGTAGGAATAGCTACAGCTTAGAGCTAGGTAGCAAGCACTTCAGTCCTCACAACCAGCCATGAAATGGGTATGGCTGGGGCACCTGGGTGGCTTAGTGGGTTAAGCCTCTGCCTTCAGTTCAGGTCATGATCTTAGGGTCCTGAGATCAAGCCCCGCATCGGGCTCTCTGTTCAGTGGCGAGTCTGCTTCTCCCTCTCTCTCTGCCTGCCTTTCTGTCTACTTGTGATCTCTCTGTCTGTGAAATAAATAAATAAAATCTTTTAAAAAAATGGGTATGGCTTCTCTAACATTCAGCTGGGGAAACTCAGATTTATAAGCATTAATTGCTCAAGACAGCTCGTTAAGTAGGAATTTAATACAAAGCAAGGTGTCAATGACAAAAAAATTCATGATTTTATTCACTGTTCTCTTCTGCCTCTACATTTTGTAGAAAAGCTCATAATTCAGTATTTCATCTAGGCACGTGAAAAAAAATTTTTTTAGATGCTTTGACTTGTTTGATGCATCATTCTCACTGACAATATTCAAAATTCTTATGATTTCTGTTCTGATTTTTCTGTGGTTTTGAAGGAATAACTATTTTTCAAACTTTTTATTTTGAACTAACTTTATTTTTAAATACCCAAAAGGCAATTCTATTTTCTTTCCTGGAAATGCTCAGTTTTAATAGGAGAAATGGATTATAGAATTCAGTGAATCACTTAGGAAAACTGCTTTGACAGTTTTGAGCAAACCTTGTGTAACTTTTATGAAACACCTCCAATCAGTTTGTCAGGTAGAATTGCCCAAGCACAATCTTTTTTAGGTTCCGTTGATTCCATTTTTAGGAAAGCCTAACAGTAATAAGGCATTATTCCACAATGTGAAAGCTGTTCTCTCTTTTCCTTTTTAATTGAAGGATCAAGTATTCACACAGGGAGATAACTGCCACATTCAATCATCATCTGGACCTTGGGGGAAAACTTGCCATTGATATTCATATTGCCATGCTGTACTGGAAAAAAAAATATATCTTTGGAGCATCTATATTCACTATACATGTTATTTTCATGACACACTAAAGCATTGTTTAATTCTTACAGTAAACAGAATTCTTCAGTGTACATAGAGATACCTTGTATTAAATTTACATCGTATTGTACTTGTATTGAATTTCCTTGGTTGTAGATGACAACCTACTGAGCACCTTAGGAAACACAATTTGACAGAACATGATGAAGAGGCACAAAGATATATATCCCAGTGGATGTGCTTTATGGACAATTATGTTTCAGCTTCCCTGTAAAAATTAAACACCTTAAAAATTCTACCATTATGGAAAGAGAAAGGTGATAAACTTGAAACTGCTTACCCTGGCGAGCCAATGGGAATTAAGTATCCATTTTGTGGATTATCCACTGTGGAGCTGAATTTGTAGAACTAGATTAAATAACCTGATCCCTTTTTACCACACAGCATTGTATTGTTTCATTTTGTTCTAGCTAGCTTACCAATTACTAGCACAAGAGAGTAAGCAAAAGAAAAGCACAGAAAAGATGAAACAGTGCAACATAAAGCGTTACTATAATTTTTTTATGTTAGATGTATATATTTTTCAGACTTTCTGGATCCACTCTTTGCTCTTTCATTCAGCCCTGTATCCTACAAGGCTGACCTTTACTCACAGTGTTGATGAGCTTGCTCTCTGTCTCTCTCTCTGGCTTCCTTTTGGTTTGTCCCTGAGCAGTGGCAGCAGCAGCTAGAGATTAGAGGGTGGGAGGAGAAAGAAGTCTCAGAATTTAAAGCCTTTGTTCCTTTTGAGCCCGGGCTCCGGGCTCCAGGGTAGAGCCATATCCTTCCTCCAAAAGCTACAGTACCCATCCAATGGCCCTTTCCTATAACTCCAGCTCTTTGTCCAGGTTCCCAAATCTGTTCTCATCCATTCCCTTGCAAATTTGAGGATGTTTAAAGGATCCTACTGAACTTCCGTTAGCATGGTCTCCTAGGAGTCCTAACTAGGACCTGCTGGGAATGCATTATTACCACCTGGTCTTTCCCTTAACTCTGCCCATAGCTTTGTAAATGAGTTTGAGTTGCTATCAAGTTTCTGCTGAGTCCTTAACTGATTTTTAAATTTCATATAATCCACACTTAACACACAGAATTTGGGGGCTGGGTCTAGAGATAGATGTAAAATGTATTTTGGGAATAGCAAAAGTAAATAAGTAAATAAAAATCCCATCTAGTTAAACTTTGACACTCTAGACATTTTAAAAGCAAATAAGGAGAATGGTATTCAAAAGTTCTAGATGAAGACTCTTTATCTAATATGTCTGTGATATTTAATTTTTTAAATAGTAATCAACTCATTGATACCTCATTGAAATCTTTCTATTAATTATTATGAAATAGTTATTGTAAGTAATCAGATAATGACTTGTGACATTTTTCCTTTTGATGAAGTAGGTCCAAGGGCCAAGTTCATCTTAAACATGATTTTCTCAGAAAAATTTAATTTCCTAACCCACCTAGAGGAGGTTAGCATCTGCCTTCCCAGCCACTACCATTTTTTCTTCTTTTCCATCTGGTTCTCTTTTAATACATAATCCACTTAGTCCTCCTACTCACTTAGATTGGAAATTTTATGAATGTAGGAACCAGGACTGTTCTGGGTATTTCCAGCTTGAAACACAATATCTGGCACATAGTAGGAATTCCATAAGTATTTACTGAGGAATCAGATAACTACTGAAAACCAAATCCACTAAATCCAGCAGATTTCTTTTTTCAAAAAGTATTTGACAGCACTTGGGAAGTACCTGTTCTGTTTTGTTTTTCCACACTGTGCTCTCTGAACTTGATTGGGGTAGAGAGGAATCTTAAATAGTTAGTACACACATAGGAAACTGCTGGATGATGACAGATAGCATACAAGTAGGGAATACAGACCTGTCTACAACGTGCTTCCGAGAGATGGGCAGGTTATGTTTTACAAGAGATATGCAGTACATGACACAGGTGAGCATAGGAAAAGATAGTCTAAGGCAAGATTTTCACAGCAAATAAGGCTTTAATTTACATGTGAAGGAAGGGACAGCTCTAAGTTCATTCCTCTTATATGCATCACACTTGATTCCTAAGGTACTTGCATATATGCTCACTCATTTGATTTTCACATTAACTATGTCAGGCCACCAGGACAAGGAATATGACCCCCATTTTATTGATAAGGAAAAAAATAGTTTGGAAAATGTGAGCTTCCTAAGTTGTGAAAGTGTGTGGTCATGAGAGAAAGGCCGTGTGCTCTCCCTCCTTTTTTCTAAAAGCTTAATCAAATGACATTGGATGAAATCACAGCTCTTACATCCCCCCACCCAAGGCTACCTGGTACCTGACTAGTGTCCATTCTTTGGCGCAGCTCTCATCAATACCAGCTAACCATTTACTCATAAACAATGTCAACAGTGATGTCAGGGGCTTGGTCAGGTACGAAGTCCTCAGATGGATTCTCATTTATCTTGAGTTAGTGTTGCTATGAGGATACAGCCAACATGTAGTTCCTCAGGAGTCTTGAAGACTGACAAAAAGACCCCTGAACTAGCTGTTAACCCCTTTCTTCTCAAACAAAAGCAACCCAAACTGTGGAAAAGAAAGGATAAGAGAAGAAAAGAAAGTTGGCGTAGCTATTTTAATATCATATAGAGGAGACTTTGGGGCAAATAGGATTATTAGAGATAGGTAAATTCAAAATGGTAAAAGGGAGAATAAAATTACAAACTCTTCTTTCATCAAAATGTGCTGTAAACAAAGTACCTAAAGAGATAAGTAATAGAGTGGGATATAACATTTACCACACACATAACTGTCAGAAGGCTAGTATTTGGAATACTTAAAGTATTCTTTGGAATCAATAATAAACTGGGGAGGGAATGTAGCCAATAATAATTGTAATAGCATTGTATAGTGACAGATGGTAGCTACACATACCATGGTGAGCACTAATGTACAGAACTGTCATACCATTACATTGTATACTTGAAACTAATATAAGATCATCTGTCATCTATATTTTGATAAAATGTTTTAAAATATATAAACTTAAACTTAGAAGAAATGAAACCCAAACTCTTTACTTCATTTATTATTTTCCAACACACTTTGTCAATGATAACATATTCCAGATGTTGTTAGAATAATAATGATAAACTGGGGAAATATCTGCAAAAGCATTTCACAAAAGAAGAAAAAGCAAATAGCTAATGAACATAAGGACATGTGCTCAACCTCTTTCATAAGCTGGAAACAAAAAATAATACCAAAAAAGGTACCATTTTGCCACATATAATAGTGGCACAGTTTAAAACTGTGAGTTATACAAGGTCTTTTTGAGGATATGGAACAATGAGGACTCATTGTGGGAATTGGTGCACTTTGAAAAACGGTTGGGTGTTGTCTAGCAAAATTAAATATATTCCAACAATTTCACTCCAGGACCTACGTGCTAGTAAACTTCACGTCTGCCTCAGGACACAAGTACAAAAATGATAACAGATACAGGGACATAAGAGACAGAACGAGGAAACAATTCAAATGTCAACAGTAGAATAAATGAATGAATTGTATTGTGCAGGAATATGATACAACAATGGAAATGAGTGAAGTGTGACCACCCTCAATAAGACAGACAGGATTCATGTTTATTATGGTGAACAAGAAAAGATGCAAAAATATCTTTTTTTCAAGTAGGCTTCATGCCCAGCGTGGAGCATAACGCAGGGCCGAAACCCATGAGCCCAAGATCAAGACTCCAGCTGAGATCAAGAGTTGGATGCCCATCCGACTGAGCCACCCAGGTGCCTCCCCCCCAACTATATATTATATGATTCTATTAGCATTAAATTTAAAAATTCACCAAGCTTAATTATATTGTTTATGGATGCATTCCTAAATAGAAAAGCAAACAAATCATTCTTTAGAAGTTAACACAGCTGTCTGTGAGGAAGAAAAAGAGCTGGAATGAGGGAGGACACATAGAAGGTTCATGGGGTGCTGAAGATTTGTGGGGTGCTAGCAATATTTTATTTTTTAACCTTGGTGATGGTTACATGGCTTTCCACTTTTTCATTTGTCTTTGAGATATAACATATTTTATGTATTTTTCTATGTTATGTTTTATCACATAATTTAAGAAACATAGAAGAAATAAGTGCACGGAAGTTAGAGAGTGTAATGTTTTGTGCACTGTTGAACCTGAATGTTTCTGTATGTTACACCAACCCGTAGCTCCAACACTTTCTGTCTGGCATTGACTGTGTTATTCAGTCTTTCTCCAACTTGTTTTTCTCCTCTGTAAAGGGAAACTGAAACTTTTTTTTTGCCTTCAAGGGTTTTTCCTGAGGATTGATGGCATCTGATCTAAAACATGAATACTCTTGTTAATTTTTCAGCATAAAGGTCCTTTGACTTTCAAGCTTTTGCCTCCTCTTACTTTGCCATGCTTTCCTATGTAATAGTATTTGTTTTGCATTTTAATGAAATGTTACATGTTGAGATAGTTACAGATTCACATGCAGTTGTAAGAAATCATGAAGAGAGATCTCATTGACCCTTTCCAGCTCCCCCAGGATACTTTTAAAACTATACTACATGATCACAACGATGATTTTGACACTGATACAGTCAAGATGCAAAACAGGGGTGTGACTTTTTTTTAATCCCCCAATTGAAAAACAGTCCCCTTTGAAACCAGTAGACGAAAGGTAAGTTAGTTCTTTGGTAGTGGGCTTTTGGAAATCATTCACACCTACCCTCACAAAACCTCTCTAAGGTGGATAGACCCTTCTCTTTCCTGCATAGTGACCCATGACACCATGCTGTGCTCTAACCCTAACCTCAGCTCTAAGCATTATAAATTTGTTTTATTAAAGAAGAGAAAATATATAAAACTGTTAAAGCTATTTCTCTCTTAGAATTCCATACTACCACTGCAATATGGCATTCCCACACCCCTCTCTCAATCACAACTCATTACTATATATTCAGGAAAAGGAGGTTTTCAAAAAAATTTTTTTTTCTTTTGATATTTTCAGCTGCCCTTTTCCCTACATCTGTGGTCTTCCCTACTCCAGTCTATTGCAACTGTGACTCTAGATTAATTCTTTTAAATATCATGTTTATTTTAACCTCTGGTCAATACACAAAAATATCCATAGTTCTCCTGTGCATCATAAAATCCCCATCCCTTGGTGTGGCATTCAAGGTCTGTTTGAAGGCTCATTTTCTATTAGGCATTCACCAGTTCTGACAATAACAACAGAATACGGATCTATTCTGGATGTCTTTATTATACCTTGCATTTTCTTGCTTCCAGGCACTGGTAAATGTCATTTCCCCACAAGGAACATCTTCCTGAGACATGGCCTTTTCACATTTTACCTTTTATGGAAGACCCAGCCGCTTTGTACAGAAACCCCAGCTGCTCTAAAAAGCTTTCAGGACTTACTTAAAGCAGAGTGATTGCCCCTTGCTAGAAGCTCTTGTATGTCTATACCATTTGTTGAGCATAAAATTTTTGTGGTGCTTATCCCTTATATTTAACTCTTCAATTGTTTAATTAGACCTGTGTTTAGCCCTTTTTTTACTTCCGTAAAGGCAGATATTATTCCTTATTGTTTCTGTTCCCCAAAGTACCAAGCATAGTAGCTTTCAGGAATTGACTTCCGGTAGATACACACTAAGTTTTTGTTATGCTCAACTTAATTGCTTGTAGGGCCAGAACGGGTTTGTCAGTACTTATTTGAGCAGAATTCCTATTTTAGCAGAGAAAGTTAGGCTGGAGATGAAGAAGAGGCGCGCTGGTGGTAGGGGGATGAGATTGCCAGGCTCCAAGCCGGAGTTGATATTTATTTGTGTGACCTTGGAAAACAGCTTAGCCTAAGAGTCCGTTCCCCTAACTCAGTAACAAGGCAAATAACACTTCTTATTTCTTGATGTTGTTAATGGAAATAATTCATATCAAGCATATTGCCTATTGTCTGACTTAACATGAGTGTTCAGTACATTTTTTAATAATAAAGTGTTTAAAATTTCAAAAACACACAGCATTTTGAGAACTTTACATTTAACTTTTTTTCAAACCTATTCATACATGTCTTGTACTCTACTTAAAGAAGGAAAGTGCCTCCTTAAGCTTCACTTAAAATGTGCACTGGAAATTCATTAGTTTTTGTTATATACTTTAGAAATCTGAGATCAATGAAAATTGTCTTAATACATATTTGAGACTTAATTGCTAAATGTATGTTTTTAGAACTGAATTATACAATATTTCATATAATACTAATTTAATTTACATTAAAAAGTCTGTTAGTGAGAACTTATGACATCTGCCTGCCTATCTTGGTACGAAATGGATTATTATTTTCAAATGGTATCTCTTAGTGTCCACCAATTTGCCAGGCCGTTTGACCATATGTCCTTAACATGGATTATATCGCTAATGGCCTTGCCCAAACCAGATCAAAGGAAATACTTGCACTTGTCTCAGGCTCCTTTTTGTGGCAGATGTAGGCACCAGCTCTAAACCATGATGGCATCCCACTTTGGCCTGCCCTTGAGACCTGGTGACTAGCTGTTGAGACCTGGAGCTAAAGGCAGAAGACCCAGAGAGGTCAACATCATGAGTCTGTTCCAGCTTCACAATGTACTCACGTTGACCCCAGCTTCCCGATCCTGGGATGGGGAACTCTCATCTTGCTAGCACTCAGCAAAGGTCTGACTGATCACTGATTGCATGTGGCATTTTTGGATACGCATTTTGAAAAATGGCCCTCTGTCTGTAAAGAATGAATTGTATGGAAACATGAATAATGCATCAAAACATGAGGCTGGCTATTATTCTCGGATATGAGATGATGGCAGAATGGACTAGGTGGCCATGAGTATGGTGATGGGTGAAGATCAGTTGGGAGTGTACAGTCTGTGTGTCTCAGTGATGGAGTTGGTATGGTGGGGGAGGAAGAGGAGAGGAGAGAGTCCAATATGTCTTAAAGGCTAGATGACACTTACCCAGGGTACACTTGGATTCTACAATTTAGATCTATAATTGATCTTTTCGTTCTTCCCGCAAGTGCTGTCAAATAGTGGTTACTTACCAAACGCTGGGTTACTCTGTAGGTATGTGTGCATGTGTGCACGCTCACCCGTGTGAAAGCTGGACTTGAGTTTCACCCACCTTTCCATTCTGATGCATCCTCCATACTAAACATTTTCTGAGCAGTTGAATTAATTGTCACATATCTCATTGAATTTTATTCTCAGCTCATTTGCCATGCACTCATCTTACTCTAAGCACTTCTCTTAGCAACTGTCTGTTATTTCTTTTTACATAGTTCCGGATGTCATGGTTATCTAGCTTCTTAGCATTGCTTGCTAGGGGTTGACTTGCTTCAGTCAGGCAGACAAAACAAAGAAGAAACTGTTGAGAGACTGTCACTGAGGGAGGAAGGAGAACTCAAAAAGTAGACATAAGAATGGATTAAGTGTAGCCACTGAAGGAGGTGAAGGGTAAAAGTTGGGTAAGTTTCCTAGATCTCATTGGTCCCTGAGGGTATTACTGAATTAGAGAATATACTCTTTGGTGTCCACAATGCATGGTTTCAGTCATCACAAGATGATTCAATTATATTCATTATAGTCTGTGTGGGAAGACAGGTGAGTACTGTGGAGTCCTTGCTGGAAAGATTTCCTCTAAAAATGGTTAAAATTCTTAAAGTTTATACTTAAGGAATGAGATTTAGTTGTAACAAAAATTAACTTCTATGAAATGTGTCATTTCCCAATATGTCAGATAAATGAGATATTATGCACATAATCCTAGCATAAAAGAAATTCTCTGTTCCCCAATTATGTAAGAAAACGGAAATATTGATTTGGGTACTTTCTATGTCATTGTTGAAAAGCAGGTCAAGTAGATAGCATTTTGAGGGTCTTACAATTTCTTTAAGAGCTTCTCCAACACGTTATTTGCACATAAGTTTTTTTTTTTTTTGGTGAGGATTAAAAGATTGCTTAGCTGAGGGCCTGGCACATCATAATTTCTTATCATGATTATTACTGTGATTTTATCCATTTTTTCTTCTCTTAAATGTCCTGTGACTATTTAGTTTTACATTGTATATCTTTCATTTCTTAGTTTTAATTCATCTGTGCTTTTGTGTTTTGATTATTAAATGGCATTAAACCAAATACTTTCTGTAAGTATTCTCAGAGTTATCAGAGATGGTCATACTAGAATAAAGGAGAAAGTTGACAGTTGTACCTTTTTGGTGTAGCCAAAGGGCTACATGACAGTAAAATACTGTTACACCAAAATTTGGAAATGAGGGAAATAGGCCTGCTCTTAAAAGATAAGCTATACAACGTTATCCTCATCAAGGAAAATAAGTCCACGTAGTAGCTTTATTTAAAAAGCACTAGCTCAAAAAATAAATAAATAAAAAGTATTAGCTCATTCAAATATAAACGGCTTTAATCCTAAAGGATGTACTGACCAATATCTAACTAGTGAAACAGAGAATGTGCTAGGATTGTAAGACAGACTGTGTTTAATATAAGGAGTTGATTACAAATGTGTTGGAAGGGCTGTAGAAACAAAAATGGTGATTGTCAGAGCACTGCTAACTTCCCTGGTCTTTGGCTTCTGAGTCGGCCTCTGCTGTTGCTAGCTGCTAGATTTGCTGATGCGGTGCTTGAACCATCAGGAGGTACTGCCCCAGCCCAAGCTAAAGGGCCACCTAGAGTCCACTACTGAAGAAGCTGGAAATGCAGAAGAGGCATTTCTGCTGTGGACACTGCTTGAGGCCACAGCTGCTTTGTCCCTCTGCTGACCTCTCAACAGTTAGCAAAAGCCTCAGCACGTAGAGCTACAAGTTGGACATTTTCTGTCTTCCTGATTCTGCCCGGCTTGCAGTGTCTCCTACTGGTGAAATCCAAGAGGAAGCCAGCAAGCCAGAGGGCGGCAAATACAGAGGACCGACTGTCAAGCCCGGCACACAGAGCAGACTGTAGACCTGCGGATGTGGGGCTGTGGGCAGATGAGCTGGATGAATAACCAGACTATTCAACAGCCATGCATGCTCCTCTTGCTTCCATCACTTTCCGTGAGCAGCAATCATCACGGCACGCTTCTGCCTAACACCCTACTCTGCTTTATACAAGGAAGAAGCTCTCACCCTCTGTCATTGTATTCCATCTGGGTTCATGCCCCCTTGAGTTTAGACATGACCGACCTAGATATCCTGCAACGTAAAAACTAAGATAAAATTAATACCCGTTAACTTTCTTTATATAAATCAGCAGGGAAAAGAAGAGAAAATTAGTTATTCTATACAAATCTTTATGTAATATGAAAATAGTAAAACATGAAATGACACCTACAATTCTCATTTCCATAACTACTTTAAAGCCACAGTTGCTATTTATAATCTCTTCCCTTTGCTCTCAGCCAGCGGCTCATCTGTTTCAGAATCTTGACCTAGTAAGGTAACCCAAACCTTCATTACTGAAGGGTGTGTGTGCTTAGTGTCAGCATGCCCCAGGAAGCCAATGTCTCCTTCCACACAGTAACTTTTTTTCTTTTTTGCCTGTTGATTTAGTTGCGTGAGGATCCCAAATGGCCGGGGAATATTCTGTTTCTAATTTAGTGGTAACTTGCTTTGCAGCCCACAACTAAGTCCTCTTTGTGGCTGGAGAATGCAAACATATTAAGTGTAATAGTAAGAGGAAACACTCTGACTACCTTCTCTTGATCCCCATTTCCACATTTCTCACTGTAGAAAAGCCGGCATCAGATACTGACCCCTGGCTCAAATCAGGCGCAGCATCATGTACGAACCCTCAAATCCACAGATGTCATCACCCAGCCTCGGCTGTAATGTGGGCTTTAGGAGGCCGTTCCAGCAATCTCTTAGGCTATGGGTTGATGAGGTATATTATTAGATGAGTAACGTTTATGGCAGTAACTCACTCCTTACTTGTTTTGCTATGAACTGATTTTTAAATCCAAAGCAGTCTCGTAAAGGACATCCTGAAAACGAGTGCAGCATTCTACAAATGTGCACGTGGTGGTGATGACAAATGTGAGCAGATTCTGGAAGGGAGTGATTTCCTCCCAGGAGAAAGGGACGCTCGGGAAAAAGCTCCTGATGTCCTTGGTCCCACCAGGAATGCTATCCCTAATGCAATGATGGGTGAAGGTTTGATCTTCCTTCAAGACATTAATGCGACCAAATTTGGAGTTCCCAGGCTAAGAGACAGGCCTCTTGGAAGCCAGCTGAATTCCTTGACAACCTTGACTGTGCTAGAGCCTCTTTCAAGACTTGTTCCTTCTCCAAATCTATCTCTGAGCTATTCTTGAATATCATCTTTTTACCAAGTCTCTTTTCATACTTCAGGTAGAGAGTTATCTCTTTTTTCTATAGTCTTATATTTTCCCTCTAGATTGGATGCTGATATTTTTACTCTGCTCTGTGTTCATTAATATATTCATTCAATCAATATACATGTAGTACCTACTATGTTTTAGGCATGGTGTTAAGTCTAGAAATACACAGGTAAGGAAGAGTCAAGATTGCCTTGGGGATCCTACAGAGAGGCAATTAAATAGCCACTGTGAAATTAATTTCACTTTGAAAGAAGTTCTAATTTAGCATGTAAGCAAAGTTTTATTTCTCAATGCTTGATCAGTTTGGGGATTCTGTAATTCCAGGGAACACAGATCCCTAACTTCCTTTTAATAAAAATATTTTGACTACATAATTCAAATGATCATATTCAACAACTATTTAATTTCACATATCTCTACTAGTTGATTTCATGAAAAGAGACATAAACTTCCTTCTGAAATAAATTTTAGTTGATCATTAAAACCTGTAAATCATAGTTTCTCTAACCCATTCATGAGTGTCTCGTGACTGCACTTTGTGCAATTTGTATTAAGGTGCTTATGGTTAGGTTATGTAATATTTTGGTTGAGAACATGGGTTCTGGAGTCAGACCTCCTAGGTTCAAGTCCTGACTCCGGCACTGGCCAGCTATGTGATTTTGAGCAAGTTACCTAATCTGTCTTGCCTGAATTTCTTCATCTATGAAATAATCATAATGATACTGCCTCTATTCTGGTGGTGCTGCTAGGAGAGGGTTAAAAAGGAGTTCATACACAACAGGTGCTTAGAACAGTGCCTGATACATCCTGAGTAATGTATAATACCTTAACAAGTAAGGTCATTTGACTTCTAGAGAACATCTACTAAGGGTATCACTTTAGAATGCAATACAAATTATAAGTGTACTTAATTTATTCATGTTTTATCTGGAACACAAATGATAGCTATTCACATGATGTAATCTGAAGAGTCCCATACTGGGGCTCTTGGGTTCTATTTCTGTCTCTATACTAATTAGCTTAACAGTTTGATATTTAGGGGTTTAATGCCTGTTTTATCCTTTGGAAAGAGACAGGGTTTAGACTGTGGAAAATACCAGATACTGTGATTCGGTAATTCCATGAAATTAGAAATCATATCAAGAAGTGCTTGCTTTCTTAAGACATTCTTTGCTGTTGTCTGGTAGTCATGCTAAAGGTCCATGATTATCTTCCCAGGTGTTATCACAAGCTACGGACTATATCTGGATGGTATATTAATTCACAATTCCTCAGAACTCAGCTGTCATGCTTATGGATTTGCTCCTTGGAGCTTACATTCCTTCAGAGTGCAAGCATGCACGGCCAAAGGTTGTGCTCTGGGCCCACTGGTGAGTATGCACATTTACATTCTGGGAATGTATCCGATGTCAGATGACAGTGAATATCAAGGAAGAAGTAAATGGTGGTGACTCACTCTGTGCACAGCTAGGCTTTCAAGCAGGATGGGAGATTTTCTTTTTATAAAATTTTATTTAAGACTTAGTAAGAGTTTATATTCAACATAAATTTCAAGAGTGTGCATAGGTCTAGTGAAGGACAGAATCTGTATTTCACTGAAAATTTTCAAGGTAAGTTGGCTGGGTTAGCGGAAGGACATTTGATTTTGTTTAGTTTAGTTATATATGTATTTAAAGTGGATGTTTTTCTTTCTAATAATGGGCTCAACAACTAAGTAAGTTTATGATTAAAAAGTGAAAACAATTGAAAGTCCATGATTGCCACAGTATGGCAGCACAGCTGCCCAAAAAGTATGTCAGTCAGTTAGAAGTTTGAACTTGTCTCATCTAATAGAATAAAATAGATTTATATCATCAGTGTGATACAGTTTCATAAGAACCGTATTTAAAACTGCATGAATATTAGCTTTTGAGATCCACATTTCAGAAATCTATGGTGTGTATTTCATTAGCAGTTAAAAGATTGACAAATCATGCTTTTTATTTTTTAATATAATTTTTAAAACTCAATAGTGCATAATTGTCATAGACCAGCATGACATTCGTTAGCTTCAAAACATCAGATTTTATTTTTGTACATTTTTCTTAATTAGATTTTGCTTCTTTTAAGGGAAATGCTCATTACTTTTAGATATTTTTTGGCAATGTTTGCTAATGCTCTATCATTTTAATGCACTCTGTCTTCACTGGAAAGTGTATTATATAAATATTACCTTGGAAAACAGCTCTACAGTTTCATTTTTGCTTCCTTATTTTTGATCATACCTTCCATTTCGTTTCAGAGGTTGGTTGCTTTCCAAGCTGCTAACATCATCTTTTGGTGGAACTGAGCTGTAGTCTTTACTGCCATTAAGTATTTTATAGCTCAGACCCTCTGATGGTTACTTACTCTTAAAAGCAGGAATGGCAAGAGGCCAGCTCTTCTTCTCCATTCAAAAGAAAAAGCAAAGAAACACGAGAACACTTCACATGAGCTTGAAACCTAGACTCTTTCAAAAATATAAACAGCACATGGTTCTGGCTACTAAATTGGCTCCCACACTGTCTCTTGATGTTCTGGCAACTTGAAACAAGGGGGACACGGTTATTGATCTGTGTCCTGTGCAGATAAGATAGTAGGCGATGTTAACCTTAAGAAATCAAATGCCACAGTGCCCTGACGGGAAGGGAGAAAACAGAATTGGATTGTAAAAGCTGCTCTGCCATGGCCTCGTACATTCTAGACTCAGTCCTGACATCAAGCGTGGTTATTTTCTCCCCTTAGTACTTTTCTTTATCCTGTGCTCAGTATGCAGACGCTTTTCCCAAGTCAATGATCCATCTCTAATCACTGGGATTGAACAACAATGTCTTTATTTAGAACAAGTCAACGCTGTGCTGCCAATAAGTTAAAACCTACAGTCTTCAATTGATCTCTAAAATATTTTTGTACCAATTACAGTATGCCCTTAAGAGATTACATATCTGAATATTTTGAATCGCCCGGCATATCTACCGTAGTCATGAACGATAGTCCAGATTCAGATACACACATCCCTTAAGGGTATTCTTTATCTAAAGCCAGTGTTACAACAAGCATTTCATTGAAACAAAAAATTCATGATTTCTGTTTTTAGATCTTTTGCTGGCAGAAATTGAAAAATAAATTTTTTGTGAGTCATATTTTTGTTCGCCTAACAACATTTTTAATGATAATTCTTGGTTTTTGGAAAGAGAAGCCTGTTTATTTTCCATCTTTTTCATGCATGCAGGGAAATACTATTCCTTGTTTTCTCTGTGACAAATATGATCTGTTCCTGAATGTGGTATGGTTCACCCTCAAAATTGGCAAGCTGAAATAATAAAGGGGATAAAACAGTAAAAAGGACAAGTTTGATAAAATAGAGTGTTTTAAAAATAAAAATGCATACATATTTTCCACATTTTTACCATTTTAATGTAGTATTAGCTCAGTATGTTCTGTTTTTAGCCCTACCGGTTTATTACCTGTTTTTGTGATTTGGTAAGAATTACTCTGTACCCATCTGAAAAAAAAGATTTTTGTGTGTGTGTGTGGTTTGTTCAGTTCTCATTCAATTTATACAACGTATTTGGCTTTTAAAGAAATTCCAGTGTTAAAAACAATTTATAATGCCTTTGATCCTAATTTTACGATGCTAATATGCATTGCCAAATTTAATCCAGTAATTGAAGTTTTTTATAAGTGCTTGAAATAATGAAAAATTAACAGAAAATACAACAGAGAATAACTTTTTAAGAGCTATCCTTGCTTTCAATTCTATTGTGAATTATATTCTATTGTGAATTAGAGAGAAACCATTCACATTTTGTGTTATATAATACGATGCACTGAATATGTCCACAGGATAATCACTCTGCTTTTGTTTTTTCCACTTAACTAATGTTAGATAACACTGGTAGTGTCTAAGATTGGGGATTTTATGACTGTGTCTGGTCTTGGAACATTCATTGGATTCAATTCTCTAAGGAGCCTCTTAAGGATGAAATGTGAAACTATAGGTCACTGCCATGGGATATAGTTAAAAAGCTGCTTTGGGTTCTTGGTGATGCATGTTTATACATGTAAACACACCTATACACGTATCACCTTTTCACATTTGTTTTTTACAAAGAAAAAAATTTATTATATAAGACATCTAAATCTTCAGGGCAATATGCAGTTGTCAAGAAAATCCTAAATGGGAAATCTACCCTAAACCTATTATTCCTCGTGCCTCATTGGCAAACATACTTATTCTACTAAGCCTTAGATTTTTCAACTCTTACAAAAAGAAAATAATGCCCATTTTAAACAGGATTGATGTAAAATTTTCAGCGAAATATTTATGCAAAGATTTCTGGTACATGATAAGAGTTTTATTAAAGATGAAAATTTTATTAAAATGTTTATATGTTTTCATGGCATACTTATCCTCAAAACAATTTATTTTCTGTGTCAGGGGAGGTTTCCAGCCTTCCAGAATGCCTTTTCCTTAACATTCTTTTTAAGGCAAGATAGATAAACGAGGAGGTAATTTTTTTTTTTAAATAGAAGACTGAGTTGAGGCAAA
>NW_019154109.1:18119840-18129840 GCF_002288905.1 Enhydra lutris kenyoni | reverse complement strand
TCACACATTTGCAGGTATATTAGAATGAATGATAAATTCCTTGAAATGATCTTTAGGCCAAGGGAAATGTGTTTTTGTAACTTTGTAAGATAGCCTCAACTTTCACTCTGTAGAGGCCATACAATTTCTGCTCTCCTGGGAAACCAGTGAGAGAGTACCTACATCTCTACACTCATATCATCTGAGCATGTTGCCAGTGGGATTATGTTAAAACTGGTATCTTCAGTGTGCATTTCTCTTACTGGGAGTTAATCTGAACTTATCTGCATATTAAAAACCTTTTGTATTTCTTTTTTGATGACTTTTCTATTTGTATCATTTGCCCATTTCTTATTGAGATTTAGGAGCTCTTTATATATTAACAAAATCTGTTATGTGAGCAGCAGTTTGTCTCTTTTGCATGGTATTTCCAGCACTTAATGCTTTCTTTTTACATACATTTATATTCAATCTACTTGGAATTTATACAGATATAATATGTAGTGTACAGATCAAAACTTTTTCCCCCCCAAAATAGCCCACTGTCTCAAAACCATTTATTAAATAATCCAAAGTCCCCTCTGGTTTGAGTTGCCATCTTTAAAAAGTCCTAAATTTCCATATTTATCTATAAATATATCTGTATAGGTCTGTACTTTATTTATGTTACTGTAGTATTTTATTTATTAACACTCTAGAATGTATTGGAACATCTGGTAGACCTAATCTCCCTCATTACTTTTATTTTTTATTTTTTTTTATTTTATTTAATTATTTGTCAGAGAGAGAGAGGGAGAGAGAGCAAGCACAGGCAGACAGAATGGCAGGCAGAGGCAGAGGGAGAAGCAGGCTCCCCGATGAGCAAGGAGCCCGATGTGGGACTCGATCCCAGGACGCTGGGATCATGACCTGAGCCGAAGGCAGCTGCTTAACCAACTGAGCCACCCAGGCGTCCCGACCCTCATTACTTTTATTTTAAAGAACTCTCCTACCTATTTTCCTTACTTATTATCTTTCAAGCAATATCGATAAGTTGCTACTTCCCCCCAGAAGTCCTGATGCTATTTTTATAAAGACAAGATTGAATTTATAGGTTAACTTAGGTACAATCAATATTTTTATGATGTTGGGTTTTTCTAATCAATAATATGTTTATACTTTCTATTCGTCTTCTGTGTCTCTCATTGAGGCTTAAAGTTTTCTTCATATAGGTCTTGTACATATTTGTTAAATTTATTTACTAATATTTTTAATTATATGTAATTTTATATACTTATGAATTATTTTAAATTTTATATACTTATGAATTATTTTAAACTTTATATACTTATGAATTATTTTAAACTTTATATACTTATAAATTATTTATATATAAATTATACACATATATGAATAATTAAGTAATTTATAATAACTGCTTTTTTAAATGATACTTGCCATTTACCCAGAGATACCTGTCTTTAGAAAGCTTTCTAAAGAAAGCTTTCTAATATTCACTTTCAAATATTTATATCTAGTGGGTGATCTTTCACCAACTTGCAACAAGCATATGTGCCTTTTTTGTTACTAGGATTTTTTGTCATTTTCCCTAAAGCACAGAAATTTTACCAGGTGGAAAATGGTAACCTGATTAATCAGGCCATCAACTAGTTTTTAATAAATCAAATATGAAGTCTATAAAATGGCACCAAAGGTTGGACGTAAAGGGTCTCTTCTCCCAGAGATTTTGCAAAAAATAAAGAAGACAGACAAACTAGTCAAATTGTTCTCAAGTGCATAAGGCAAGAGAAAAACCAGATGTTGGTGTAACAGTGGAGTAGAGATAACTGGGGGAAATTTTTGGAAACATTGGGCGGTACCCTTTGCTTCCATGATGGATTAGAACTTGAGTTTGAGGATTTAATGAGAGAATGACAGAATAAGCACAAACAAATATAAATGGCAAAAATTAACAGATTGCCCAATCCACTCTGGGATGTATTATTTTCTGCCTTTTCTTAATGTCGACCATAAAAGTGAGGATTAGCACTTAGTTCTGTGGGAGTCTACCTGATTTGAGACGTCCATTCAACTATGAGGAACATAGGGTGCAAATTAGATTATTCTAGGGTCTATAAATGCCATTTACTGACCTCGAATAAATACTTTGCTCAGTGGCTCTCAAGAGTGCCTCATTCACCTTGCACAAGTGAACAGTGAACTCCCAACACATCAGTTTACAACATCTTCAGGATTTTTTTTTTCTCTTCACATATATAAATTAACTAAAAATTTCATTTAGAATTAACTATAAAATTTCCTTATGAAACATATTGAGTGTGGGATTCTTTTAAAATAGAAGAGGTGTGTAAATTGAGGAAGAAATATGAAAATGACTGACAGCACAGTAGTAGAAATATAGTTTATGTGACATTGTTTTTAAAATTATAAATTTTTTGGTCTAACTGGTAGGTGAAAATAACATGCGATGAGAATTTATGTTTATATAATTATTTTATAAAGTTTCAAAAAGATTTTCAACTACAAATACCGTAAAATTATCTAATGGTTCAGAATGAAAAGAGGAAAAAAAAGAAAAAGAAAATCTGAGGTCCTGTAGATCTTCCCAGATGCCCCCCTCTTTACTACTAAACTGCATTCTTTAGATTCGTTGCACTGTTCCTGTTCTTAACAGACGATACCATGTCCTGCTCTTTATCTTAAGCAGTTATTGCAGAGACCTCTCTGAGTAGTTTAATTCTTCATTATTCTCACTTTTGAATGAATCTGGAAGTGATCTTCCTTGCTTGATAACGTGACAGATTGTTTTGTGTCTCAGTTTCTAAGGCAAAGCACCAGGGTGTGCTAATTGCTGAGTCCTTTGTGCACTGTTAACTCTCACCTGCCCTGAAAACCTGAATGGCAACTTAGTTTTTGTCTCTTAAGTGCCTCCTTCTCCTAATCCTCTATTTTGTGTTGTGGCATGGAATAAAAATATTTGAGAAAGAGAGAACGTGGATTCTCTCCACATCCTCCCTCCCCGGGGCGGGGGGGTGTCATGAAAATGACCCTTCAGCATTAGCAAAGGGAAATATCATTTTAGTAATAATAAATAAATAGATTTGATAAATGCATGCTGTTAAAATTGAGTCATTCTATTGATTCCTGAATTTTTTTTTTTCCCTCAGTATAGAAATATACAAAGAATAGGTTTTAGGAGATTTTTTTTTTTTCCCCCAGTGTGGATGTTTTCAACCAGGAAGGAATCTTAAAAAGAAAGAGTGGAAGAAAAGGTTAGGGAAGGGATGGGAAAGGAAGGAAGGAAGGGAGGAAGGGAAGGAGGGAGGGAGGGTAAGGGAGGGAGGAAGGAATGCAGAAGGAGGGGAAGAAGGAGAGAAAGAAAGGGAAGGAGAGCAAATAATGAAATTAGCATTACTCAGGTGCTTGCCTTTTTTTTTTTTTTTTTTTTTTGCTTGAAAGAACAGATGGCCCTGAAAAAATTCATAATTAGTTTTTTTTTTTTTTAAAGATTTTATGTATTTACTTGACGGAGAGAAATCACAAGTAGGCAAAGAGGCAAGCAGAGAGAGAGAGGAGGAAGCAGGCTCCCCACCAAGCAGAGAGCCCGATACGGGGCTCGATCCCAGGACCCTGGAATCATGACCTGAGCCGAAGGCAGAGGCTTTAACCCACTGAGCCACCCAGGTGCCCTCATAATTAGTTTTGAAGACCTTTTAAAAAGAGAAATGGAAATTTGGAAATAATACCACACCCATACATACACACACACACACACACACACACACACACACACACGGGTGTTATCTCTGGGTGGTTTAATCTTTCTTTTTCCCTTTTTTACTTAATCAAGTTTTACAATTCTTTATAATACATAAATATTATTTTTTTGCAATAAATTTCTTTAAAAATGAACTAATAAAAGCAGAGGATTCCAAAGCATAGTCCTTTGGAATAATCACAGCTGGTTCTGCCAGGAAGGAAGAGATCAGAAGGTGAGTCAGAAGCCCTAAGGTAGAAGCCTGTAGGAGGATAAAAGGGCTTGATGTAAATTTCAGGGATTATGCAGAACTCTTTTGGTGATGTGTATAATGTTCAGTTTTCCTGGTCATGTTTTGCCTGGGTTTCTTTCTCCAGTAGTTGTCAGTGGTCATCACACAAGCAAAACTACCAAGGATAGTGCAAAACAAATAAGGAAATGAAATAGGCTTGGTCAGAGATGCAAATAGGACTCTTTGTGACTGAGACCATAAAGACCATGTTAGGGAAGGACTGAGGAGTGGAAGGTACTGGGTTGTTGAAGTTAGAGGGTTGAGAGCAGGGGCCTGAAGTTTTCCCTCCCTGGTGACATCTGGAATTGAGGGTGGGGGGTAATTTAAAAACAGAATAGGATTTTTCTATGTGGAAAAACTAGAGAAATATAAATATGATTGCCCCCCCATTCATTGTTCTCTGAGCGTAAACTTTTTTTCCTTTTATAAATGGGGTCAGTATCTCATTCCACTTTCAGTGTCAAGTAGTTTGCCTCTCAGCATATATTCCCAGCTAGAAACAAAAACAAGTAAAAAGGAACCAAAACTTCTCCAGTGAACCAAGTACTGTTGGGTTTAAACCAGATGATGCGTATTTTTAACCACCTTAAAATGCCAACACCCAGAATAGGCTTACCTTCTCCAGGAGTTGCCGGTCACCAGAAATAGTGCTTTAGATTGTCAGTACATTCAAATACTATTAATCTCTTAAAACAAAAAAAGAAAAATCTCAAAAAACCACGAAAACGCAGTCCATCTTTCAAGGTTACCTAGAGAAAGTCAGAGATTTTAGCACACTGTCTGATTCTCTGAATGCCTTTCTTCTCAGAATAAACTGTGTTTTATTAAAATTACAAGGGGTGGGGAGACAGAGAAGCATTTGTTTTCTTGGGAAGGTAAGGAAAATAATGATATGTGGGAACCCCTCAGACTTCCAAGGAGTCTGCAGGAAGGCTAATGCTGTTAGGAAAGGGACAGCTTTGTTTTATAGTCCCTGATGGCGGGTTTTTAGTGTGGAGGGAAATGTGCACTTTCAGAGCTGTGCTTGCAAGCAATGCAGTATCTCTGACACGCCGCCCTCTGGGAAAACCCGCCAGTGGGGGAACGGCTGCAGTGATGCAGTGCAGCTTGTAACTTGGAATCCCGTCGGAGAACTTTGTAGTTGCTTGTCAGTCCGTGGGAAGATAAAAGAGGCAGCTTCTTTTCAAGCAATTTGAATTCATTTCCCCGTAATGAGTTAGAGGGTCAGGCAGCAGGAGTGAGCTCGCCTGAGATCTTATAAAGTGTATTTTGTGGGCGGAAGAGAACAGCGGCGGAGCAAAGGGAACATAATGTCTGCCTAGTCGCTGAATAAGCAGACGAATGTGGCCAGTGGTTGGTCCACTTCTTTGCAGGACCGCTTACCTGCTTCCCCATATTTCCAGAAGGAAGGGTCAAGGGGAGTATGGCTGTAGCCCATTTTATTAAATAAATACCCAATACATGAAAATTGAAACTCAGCGAAAGTCTAAAGTAGCAGGTACTGGTGTTTCCTACATAAATACTCACGAAGCACAGACACATGAAAAGCATTATACTATGGGTTTTTCGCATTAGATGATTATTGACCATACAATTTCTTTGAGAGACACAGAAGAAATTAAATGAGTGTCATGTTAGGGAGTTCTTTAGCTATTGACCATAGCTGGGGACCTCTCTCCCTGACCATTTTAAATGTCTTAAAATCAACACCAGATATATTAGGAATGACAGCTATGGAAAAAGCTGGTGCTCAAAGCAAGAATTAATGTGAAGACCAGTAAGAACACAGGGAAAATAGAGAAAATTACTTTCTCCCCATTTCTTTGGGAAGCAAATTTCTCCTTTGCAGAAAAGAAATCCCTGCTAATATACTTTTGCATAAAGTTCCAACACATTTTTAGAGATGTGAATGCACACAAATAGAAACACATGAGAAATAAAAATGTATTTTACTCAGAGATAAAATCATTGCTGTTTTGTTGGTGAAAATATGAATGGGCAATAATAAGATGTATGTCATTTCAAACGTTTGGCTATAGAATATATACCCCCTGAACATATTGACACCTCTGATTGTATATCATGTCATGGCCAATAAAGCTATAGAAATATGTAATTAGAAGATATTCTTCCACAAGAATGGAGCTAAGCATTAATTTATCAAAATTACTTAACTCATCTGCTCTCAACACTCACACAGCAGCTTATTGAATTTGTGTCTCATATCTAATTGGCTATTTTCTTGACATAATGAACAAGTGCAAACTCTACGCTGTTGTGTCTGTTGAAGCGGCGACGTAATGATGAAAAAGGCAAATCCCAGCCCTGGGCTGCACAGCGGCGGGGACTGGAGTCCACAGAGGCAGGAGAGAACCAGAGGGTGCTGGTTCTCTGCTCTCACCACGGAAGCTCCTGTTTCAAACCCTGCTGGAGCATCTCTGCGTAGGAGTCTCTCCATTCTGCTACATGGTAAAAGGAGACTATTCATCAGCAGATCACCCCCCCCCCAAATATTTTACTTTGGTTTGTGAAAGACTTCTGAATGGATTTTGTTTTTGTTTTAAATCAAATGGGAGGCTTCAAAGCATGTAGAAATGCTCAAACCATTTTTGAACTCACACTGTGTCTGATTTGGGGGTTTCTAGTACACGCAGTGAGGTTCACCGGATGACTCGAGCCATGGAGCAGATATGTAATGTTTTGAGGTGATATTGTATACCCCTAAAACACCTGTCAGCTATGGGGGTTTGTATGCTTTTTGTCATTGCAAGTTTTTCGTGTTTGTTGAATAAATTGCACGATTAGAGTTGGCTTCAGCTATTTCTAAACTGAAAATATACCCATTATACCTACTTACCTGGATATTGAATAAAGAGGCTGTTGATGGATAAGTGTCAGCTATCAATTACTATTAGGAGGAAATGGAAGAGTGGACTGTATAGAGAAACAGAAAAAAATCTCGCCCTGCCGGACCAGCCTCTGAGACAGAGTCTTACAGCTGAGCGGCTTCTGTGCGGTGGGTCACAGGACGGACCTGTTTGATGATGATGGATTAGAGTGTTACAAGGATCACAAACCTTATGTTTGGCTCCTTAGAAAGTATTCTTAGGTGACTCTGAAATCATCATGCTGTATACTAAGAATAGCCCAGTGAGAACTAATATTTCCCAACTTTTTGCATGAAGTTATTAGCTCAATGAGTTACTTCACACAACCCAAAAAACAGAATCTAAGGTTGCTAGCAACCTTGTTGTACTTCCTTATATTTAAGGAAGTACAACAAGTTTATACAGTTCTCTGAGAATTTGCTTTCTTTGTTTATAAATGAGGTTGCATGTAAATCTTACTTTTTTTTTTTTGTAGTCATACTCCTTTGGGGAGATATCAAAAGGACTTATATCTGAGGAGCATGTATCTGAAATCCTAGAATTAAATTTGCATGTTTGTTCATTCATTCATTGATTTGTTCATGCCACAAACACGTATCTAGTTTTTATAGAGCAAGACAGAAATTGTGATAGGTACTAGGTTCTAGTGTGAACTAAGGAGACAAGGTCCTGCACTGAAAGGGGTTGTGGTTTACAAGGAGAGAGAAAAATTCACAAATAATCACATGAGTATAAAATTGCAAACTTTGGAAAACATTAAAGTAAAAGGGTATGTCACTAAGACTTTATTATTTTTGGCTATTGTTTTTTAAGATTTTTATTTATTTATTTGACAGAGATCACAAGTAGGCAGAGAGGCAGGCAGCGGGGTGGGGGAGGAAGCAGGCTCCCTGCTGAGCAGAGAGCCTGATGCAGTCCCAATCCCAGGACCTTGAGACCACGACCTGAGCTGAAGGCAGAGGTTTAACCCATTGACCCACCCAGGCACCCTATGTCACTAAGATTTTAGAAGAGGGAACTTAGTATAAATTGGAGGAGAGGGAAAACCTTTTCAGCAAGTGATATTTAGAGTAACATCTAAGTACTAACTCAGGAGAAGAATACAGGAGAGAGGGTTCCAGAGAAAATGGTATTTGTGAAAGATGCAGGGAAGGTAAAATTTTGGTGAGTTTGAGGAAATGAAAGAAGGCCAGTGTTACTGGACAGAGTGAATGAGGAAGAGAATGTCATAAGACTGGTAAAAGCTAAGCAGGACCTACTTCATGAGGCATCCTGTAGGATATTCTAAGCATTTTTTGCATAGCAATGCAATAATTACAAAGGATTATCAGTATTTTTTGAATTGTTATATAGATGGATATTACTTAAACTTAGTCACTGTAGTCTTAGAATATTTTATTCTCTTCAGCAATATTTTTGTCCAAATGATATTAATTATAAATGAGTTATATTTTCATTTGATTGGCATTCACTCTTTTTTCCTATACCTATGGGCATATACATATATGTATATATATATGTGTATGCATATACATAATATATTTGAGATCTTGCCACAAACACTTTATATCCTACTTAAGTCATTTAACATTGTATCCATGAGTATTTCTATATCACACACAAAGCACCCAGAGAAAGCATTTTCAATAGGTACATAATATCACTGGTATGGATATACCAGAATGTATTAGCCATTTTATTGTTATTGCATGCTTATTATTTTTACTATTAGAAAGAATATTTATTATTAATATATAATTCTATATGTATCATTACCATATATTGCTAAAAACGAATTGTTAAATTAAAGGTTGATAATTTTTTTTAAGATTTTATTTTTTTATTTATTTTGACAGAGAGAGATCACAAGTAGGCAGAGAGGCAGGCAGAGAGAGATGAGGAAGCAGGCTCCCTGCTGAGCAGAGAGCCTGATGCAGTCCTGATCCCAGGACCCTGAGACCATGACCG
Organism: Enhydra lutris kenyoni; assembly: GCF_002288905.1. Classification (NCBI taxonomy): domain Eukaryota; kingdom Metazoa; phylum Chordata; class Mammalia; order Carnivora; family Mustelidae; genus Enhydra; species Enhydra lutris. The sequence continues at coordinate 18,120,956 of NW_019154109.1, read as the reverse complement.
AGCTGAAGGCAGAGGCTTTAAACCACTGAGCCAGCCAGGCGCCCCTGATAATATTTTTTTAAGACTCTTGATAGGCGTTAAAAAAACGCTTTCAGGAAAAATCCTATTGGGACACCTGGGTGGCTCAGACAGTTAAGCATCTGCCTTAAGCTCCCATCATGACCTTATAGTCCTGGGATCCAGCTCCACATCTAGCTCCCTACTCAAAGGAGAGCCTGCTTCTCTCTCTGCCTCTGCTGCTCCCTGTGCTTGTGCTCTCTCTCTCTCTTTCTCAAATAAATAAAGTCTTAAAAAATCATAACAATTTACATGTCCACTAGAGGTATACAAATATGTTTATCTTTCTGTAATTATACTAATTTGGTAACCGTGATAGGTTGCTTTAATTTGCATTTCTTTTATTCCTATTGAGATCAAGCACATTCCATATGCTTATTATTGTTTGTTTAGCTTTCTTATTTGTTCTCACACTTTACTCAGGAGATTTTAGAGGTTTTTAAATTCATTTTTATTTGTGGAAGCTTTGATATTAAGAATAGTAATTATTAGTCATTAGAATGTCATTTTGTCTTTTTGGTGTGTTTTTGTATTTTAGGGGCACCTGGGTGGTTCACTCAGTCGGGCATCCATCTCTTGATTTCAGCTCAGGTCATGATCTCAGGGTTGTGGGATCAAGCCCCACATAGGGCTCTGCACTCAATTTGGAGTCCTCTTGAGATTCTCTCCCTCTCCCTTTGCCCCTCTCCCTACTTTTGCTCTCACACTTTCTCTCTAAAATAAATGTAATTAAAGAAACAGGAAATAGTGTTTTATATTTTTGATAATGAAATCTCTGCTTATTTTTATAAAAATATTTTTCTCTATCCAGTGTTAAAACATTATGTTGTTTAATTTTGTTAAATTTATCAGAGATTTAAATTCATAGGTATGATGATGCTAATTTCTGGGCTATTTATTCCTTCTTTCATTTCTCTGTTTCTCTTTGAATCATCACTATGACAATTTAATCTTTCTTCTTTCAGTATTTTAGATATTTAGAAAATAACTTTGCATCTTATAGATACAGTTCCCATCTTCTCCCTGCAGCTTATTGCTCATTTTTGTTAAAAGGTCTTA
>NW_019154109.1:18043950-18119740 GCF_002288905.1 Enhydra lutris kenyoni | reverse complement strand
TTTTTTTTTTTTTTTTTTTTTTTTTTTTTTTTTTTTTTTTTTCATAAAGACCCTGTATTTCTTGTTAGGGTTATGTCCAGGTATTTTACTTTTTTGGGGGATTAACTTTTTTGTGATTGTGCTTATTTATTTTTAATGTAATATTAGAAGAATCATTACTGGTATCACATCGATGTTTTAAAATATGCCATTTTCACCAATACTATTTGAAAGCATTTATAAATCTCTGAGTTCATTTTTCCAGCTCTAGTAAGACTAGAAGTAAGTAAGTAAGAAAATACAGAGGTCCTTATACTTATGGAACATTCTTTGAGTCCAGCCCATTCAGTTATCTGAATTTAGATGAATATAACACACTGACAGACAAGATGGATGCTTTTACTGTGAACAAAAAGTTTTTTTTAATTTAAGTTCCAATCACAAGTATAACCCATACAGCATGATGATTTCACATAAACCACAACCAAACTTTGACTAATTTTTTGTTCCCAGAAATTCCTTTGAGAAAATTAAAATAAGCTTGTCAAGCAAATATAAAAGGTATAACATATTTGTATCCATTTGTACCAATTGAGAAAACCAGCAGTTCCCTTTTTTGGAATTGTTAAATAGAAATAATTAGATAGGCACACAAAAAAATCTGTAAAGTCATGTTCCTGGCAAAGTTTATTTACATAACAAAACTCGAAAGGGGTGTTCCTAAATGTTGAGCTATGTGGATTAACCACATTGTGGTGAATTCATTTTAAAATTTATGCAGATGTGCATTTATTGATAAATATGCAGTATTGCAGTGACAGAATAATATTATAAAATTCTAGAAGTGTAAAATGTAGTAATATATTTATATATGTGTGTGTATGTAAAAATATGGAAGGATACATACCAAAATACACCAAAACATTAACAAGGTGATAATAATTATCTTGAAATTTTCGGTAATTTTAGTTTTTCTCTTCATAGTGTCTGATGTAGTCTTAAAATTTATAATAAACATAGATTTCTTTTATAATCAGACAAAGAAGGAATGAATGAAGGCAAGAGAGAAAAAAAAAGAGGTAGTTTGTAGCATGTATCATCTTACAGCAAAACTATTAGAAGATTATAGGAGACAGTAGACCCTAAAACTCCAAATCTCAAGTGAACTTGGGAACAGAAGACTTGACTTCATTAAGTATGGGGAGTTAAACATCTTGGGCCTGGACTTCTTTCAAATGCCCAACCAATTGCAATTACTGTGTATCATCTTCTTGCTTTTAATCGAGTCCCTTAAACTTAAAGTGATTCACTTTCCCTTTTCCCTAATAATTTATTCCTTTATGATAATAGAGTTTCTTAATATCTTTTTTGATTTGTTCTCTCTGTTTCCTGTCTAATGATTTACTCTGTATGGCAGATGTGCAAAAGTTACCATATTAGAAAAATTATTATGCTATAATAATTATGGTACCATCAAACTGAAGTAAATTATGCTTCATTGTAAATAGTAAAATGTATTAATTTTTTTAAAAGCCTTTTTATGCCAGAGAGGATAAATAAAGTTACCTTAATATACTTTCATTAAACACCATGACAGTACAAGCCACATTGACAGAACTGACAACTAATCAACTCACTCCTTACAGCAGTCCTTCCACGTAGTTCTGGAATTAGCTTCCTCAGGACTATGAATTAAACGCAATGTATGTAACAGAATCTGTGCATTCTATGAATAAGAGTTTCACCTTCATTTTGTCTGAATATATATATGTAGGAAGATCTTGGAACAAAGTTTCCTTCCATCAATTTAAGATGAAAATGCACCTACATTTTAAGTGTGCATTCTTGTTTTCCCTTTGGCATATCACAATAGGGTTGTCAAATAGGCATACAAAGTGAGCTACACATGTAATTTTGAATTTTTAATACATGTAAAAAAATAAAAAGGAATAGCAGAAATTAACTTAGTAGTGTATCTTATTTGAATGAATGTACCCAAAATACTGTCAGTCTTAAAGTTAATAATGAGATTGCATGTTCTTTTTCTTATAATAAGTTTATGTGTATATTTTACACTTCAAGGACACTTCAGTGCAAATGATCATCTTGATCAGAAATATTTGATCTATATTTAGTTTTCAAAACAGTTTCAATTTAAAAAGTAGATTCCCATACCAACATAATTTAAAAATTTTCTAATAACTAAATCACCTAACAGTTTTTAATTTAACTGAACTAAAATTAAATAAAATTAGAAACTCAGTTCCGCAGACACACTAGCCACGTTTTGAGTGCTCAATAGCCACAGATGGATAGTGGCCATTGCCTGCGAGTGCTCAGGCTCAGAACATGTGCAAAAGATGTCAGCATATTTTGTAAAAAGTGAAAAGTTAAGTCAGTGCCAGACTATAGGGAACATATTATCTACTGGATTTCAGAGAACGTGAAGTAACTGATGTTTTTCCTCATTAAATCAACTGGTTGGCTGGTTGGCTGAATTGGTAATCAAACAGTTGCTCTGGGTCTTTGCAGAAATCATCTCAGTTTCCTTTTTTAGGTCCTTTAATATTTTCTAAGGCAAATATTTGTATGTGCCCCAATCATGCTGAAAGCTGTCTCCCCTGGATATTCCTGTTATCCTTGAGACAACCCTTGATTTAACGGATACATAGAAAATTTAGAGGAAAATAATGAGCATCTACATTAACAGAAGAAATTGAATGTAGCTTGAGCTACCATGTTTTGCTCTTCTCAACCGTCTTATAAATCATGTAAATAAGTACAATAAACATTTATTGAGTGATTCCATAATACTTTGGATCTCCAGGTCCATCATTTGTGATGACACATAGAAGTTGGCCAAGGAAAGCTAAAAGTATGTCATATGTCAAATAACGCCTTCCATCAAGTTTAGAGCGCCATTTCTTTCTCAGCATTACAACTTAGTGTAATGGCACTTGGCGGTATTGGCATTTCTGATATGACTTCTTTTGGCTAGCTCAGCATTCTTAAAAAATAAATAGTTTTTTCACTCTGTGATTGAAAGGGTTAAATAGTACCAATTCATTACCACTCACAAAAGGATTTATTTTGTTCTCATAAATCAGTTTTATTCCACATTTTTATTATTCCCTTGGGTGAGCTACTCCAATTGAAATCAATACAAGTGCAAGTGACACAATCAATCTAGATATTTGATTATGGATTGGAGATCCCCAGGCTGGCTTTTTTAGCCAGTTTCTTTCTGATCATCTCCCCCAAAGAACTGACTATTCTTATTGGCACCTATGACTTATGAACATGTTTAAAAAGCAGATAATAATTTTCATTTGTTTACTGATGATGGAAGCCTGCAGAAGGAGCAGAGATTAAAAGGTCAAGACTTAAAATATGTAACTACAGTGTTGCTAATAAGCTGTCCCAATTTTTCAGTATTTTTCTTAACATGAAGTTAGCTTTAAAATAACTTTATTCTTTCTTTAAAAAATACAAACTAATATAATTGGTGGCTGTAAACTGCATTCTTAGGCAGTGATTAACTACTTCTCATGATAGAGATGTTTTCACTCATTTATTGTAGAACTTAACTACACTAACTAGGTTAAGTAATAAGAAAACAGTTAAGGTGAATAAAATGCCTTTGAAGGGATTCAAGCTGGTTCTTTTCATTTCCATAATTATCCAGGCTGGAAAGCCACCATCGAGGGATTTAAAAGAGGAAAACAGTTCAACTTTAAATTAGAGAGCAAAATTGATTAAGTTGTTGCTCAAGAGGGCAACATTTATATATCAAACTCTCTCTGCTTTACAAACAAATTTATATCTTATGATCCTTTACACATTGAATGCTTATTTGGGGACTCATGGTACCACATTATAGTTCTCTTGCCTCTGACTCTAGCCACCTGTTCTTGGTTCTTGAGCCAAATTTTTGCAAAGGCACAATTACACCATTTTGTAACTCATTTTCTTATACTTAGAATAAGGCAATATTTGGTACACTTATCTGATTATTTCCTTAAAATAAATTCCAAGGCAATATTAACACTACATTTGCTTCTTTCAGCAAATATGTTAGCCTCATTTAGCCTTTTAATTGTTTTCACTGAGCTCTGTAGGAAAGAGGATGTTTTGTGTTTTTTCGCAAATTACCTCTAGAAGGCACATAAGTTTGAAAGAGTTTAAAAGAAGCCCTTTAGAAGCAGTTGAAACAGCAAATCCATCCTTCTTTCATCCCGAGTCTTTAATTATTCTTTAGTTAATCTTGTTAAGCCTTCAGAACAGCAGCTCTCCCTTCAGTCAAAGCCATGCACTTGGATTTCCACTTGCAAACTTCTTGGGCATGTGGAATTAGGGACTGTCTATAACAGATTTTCTTCCTGCTTCTTCTCCCTCCAGCAATTTGCATGTATAACTGCTGCATAATTAAAGATATTCACAGCATTGATGACAGAACAGTGCGGTGGCATAAGATAGGACTCTGTCAATACAGTGTTCTTTCCACATGCACTGTTCCATTCTTTAAAAAGAGTTCACTCAAGAAAATCAATCTAGAAATTGGCAATGCCTCTCTTTGTACCGAAAGGCAGCACATTTTTAAAGAGGTAGTCACTTTAATTGTTCAATGCAGAGGTAAAACTTTAAAGGGCCAGAGAGTAAACGTTTTACACCTTGCAGGCACTAGGGCCTATGCCATAACTCCTCAGTTGCACAGTTATAGCATGACAATACCTAGAATATAAGTGTCTGTGTTCTAATAAAACTTTATTTATAAAAGCAGGAAGCTGGCCAGATTTGACCTGTAGGCTGTAGTTTGCAGATCTCTGGTTTTATTATAATTTATTTATAAATTTAAATCCAATTTGTATATTTTCCTTGTGTATTTAACTCTTTCATCATGCTTTTGATTTTTAAAAATTGTGTGTGCTAGCTTAAAATGTATATAATATAGAAAAATGACAATGAACCCCATTCCCGATAAATAACCCATGTCAACAAATGCAGAACATCATTTCCAACCTCTCTTAATTCATGAGTGGTTTCTTGGTAATAAACAACAGAAACAATTCTGGTTAATTAAGGCAAAAATGAATGATTACAAGAGAACTGAGCATTTAAAAAAGTTGTCAGGAAAGCTGGTGAGTAAGGCTTGTGTGGAGACCACAAATAGCTTGGCCCAGACAAGCTTGGCCTCCAGATGTCCCTGCCTTGCCCTCACCCCCACCCCCTCCTAACCCTCCCACACTCCCGGAGCAGCACTGGACAATGCTGCCCTACTTCTGCATTCTCAACAATTCTAGAGACATCTAGAGGAATCCCTTGTTGACTTGAGTTAGCTGCATTCCCTCCAGTTGTGTAGTCCCTAGGTGGCAGCATCTAATGGGCAGCCCTGTCGTCAGTGTCCACATGACCTCCAGCTATCCTTTCATTTTAAAAAAAAAAAACCTAATTATATTCTTTATCATTTTCTTTGTATATATCTATCATCTCATTCGTTGTTATTATCTCTTGATTTTTTCTCTTATGCATTGATTATGATTATCTCAGGGCTTTCCATCATGCCATTGATTTAAATTTTATCTGTTTCTATTGTGTTCCTTACTTTTTCTAACTTTATTAAATATTTAATGTGGGTTTTTTTTTTTCTAATTTTCAATTTGTTTCTCTGGCTTTGCAACATTCTTTTTCATTGTATTGGGAATATGTGTCACTTTTCTCCCCCACAACCATGTGATTACTTTGTCTTTTTATGTTGGGATCTTTTCTTTTCTTTTGGCTATATGTATGCATGTTCAGTATGTTCTTCCCTTAAAATTTATTTTGCTTCTGCCTTGTATGGGCAGCTCTGTCCAGACTTTGCTTTTGTTCTGAACATGGCCACTTCTTTTCCTTTCTGGTGATAGTTAGTCTTCCCTCAACCTAAGCTTTGAGAACTGGGTGTTGTGATTAATATCTTTGTCTGTAACCTTGGGGTGGGGATAGGAGGAAATGGGAGCAAATTCAAGGATATGGATAAATTCATTGGGCTGAATTCTAGGGGATCTAGTTTCTCGGTCTCCTCTGAAATCCCATCAAATGTCTCCTGTAGCAGTCTCCACTCCATTTATTCACATACATATCCCAGTCCTAGTAACACCAGCTTCTTCCCCCAACTCAACACAGTGTTCAGTAGAATGGCCGTTCTTCCTATTTCTACTGACTCTACTCCATTCATTTCCCTTCAGATTGAAGAAAATTAGTAAGAGTTCCAAGGATTTTGCTTGGTTTTTATTCCTTACTCTAGGAGCAGAATTAGGAACTATGTTATGCTGAGCATAAATGTACCATATCTTTCTTTTGTTGTGAGGTTTCAAAATTAATGTCATTAATTTGTTCCTTTTCCTTTATACATTTGCTCTAGGATTTTCAGCTGTTCTTGTTAATCTTATTATTTTTGTTCTCCTAGTTTTCTTCCATTTTGGAAGGCATTTTAGAAAGGTAATTCTGTCATACTAATTTATCCATTCTTCTCCATAAAGCATAAACTTTTGTAAGTACACCATTTATTCCTAATTCTCTTCTCAGCAAGGTGATTCATTTCCACAGTTTGGAAACTGTAACGCACAGACTCTAAAATAGCATAGGATTATCCCAACCTCTTGGTACTAACACTTGTGTAATCTATTCCCCTAGCATGTGGTCAAGACCTGTGGCTTGTCCATAACCAAAAGACTATGGCAGAGAAGGGAGGATGTTAGTTCTATGACAACATTACATAAGATTGTAACCCATCTTGCTGGGAGACTAGCTCCCTTGCTGGCTTTAATAAAGCAGGCAGCCATGTTGGGGAGACCAATGAGAAAGAAATGGGGGCAATTTCTACACAAAAGCCAGCTGGCAACTGAGGGCCAATAACCTGCAGGAAACTGAGGCACTCAGTTCCAAGAGCCTGAAAAGAACAGAATGCTGTCAGAAACTACCTGAGTTGGAGGTGATCCTTCCCCAGTAGGACCTTGAAATGGCACTTTGGTCCCAGCCAGCACCTTGACTGCAACCTTTAAAGATCCTGAGCACAAGACCCAGTTAAGCATGCTCCCACCCCTGGCCCACAGGAAGTATGAGATAAGAAATATATGTTGTTTTGAGCGGCTTAGCTTGTGATAATGTCATCACACGATAATAGAGAACTAGTACGGGAACACAGAACGATGTGACTGCAGAAGATAAAGCAGGCAGAAGTCACCACAGAAGATGATATAATTCTCACCCAAAATGGATGTTCTCCTTTAATGGAGAATCTATCTCAAGTGTATGTAGCTAAGTAACTAAAAAGAAAATTGTAAGCATTTCATTAAGAATTGGTGATAAGGTGCTCAGGGATCCATAACGATTGCTGAACTATGCATTTGATCACAGTAGTACTAGAAGTTCAGTATGGCCCAAGTGTTTAGTAAGGTTCTGCTAGAATTCCAAAAGGAAACAGCAGCTTCTGTCAATCAGTCAGTCATGTTCATGTCCAAAATTTACTCTGGAAGCTGCAAATCACCTTCTATGGTAGCATATTTTCCCAAATAGCTCTTGGCTGATTGAAGATGATGGCAATAGTTTGTTCATTTGGAAAACTAATACTTTGTCCAGTTGGGGAAAATATTAATCAAAGTACAAAAAAAACCAAAAAAACAAAAAACCCTGACTTTTCAGAGTATAACATAGTTGATGAAAATGAACCATACTTCCCTAAGTTACCACAATCATAACAAACCTCTTACTCTTGAGAAATTTATCTGCACATACACACACATAGTTCTTTTCTGATATTAATAAAGTGAAATCCATTTAGGAAAACCTGACTATGGCTTATAAAACAAAATTGATGAAAAGAAGCCATGCTCCAAAAGACTTTTTTAAATGATATTTTAAATATTTGGAAGAGTAATTGTACATTAGTGATAGTCTTTCCCACACATTAAAAATAAAAACAAAGGAGTGCCTGGGTGGCTCAGTTGTTAGGCGTCTGCCTTCAGCTCAGGTCGTGATCCCGGAGTTCTGGGATCGAACCCCGCATCGGGTTCCCTGCTCTCCGGGAAGCCTGCTTCTCCCTCTCCCACTCTCTCTGCTTGTGTTCCCTCTCTCACTGTCTCTTTCTGTGTCAAATAAATAAATAAAATTGTTTTAAAAACAAAAAGAACAAGACAAAACAAAAAATCCTCAGTATTTACGGAGCTCTTCTTGTTCCTGCACAAGCGAAGACTCAGGGCAGAGGTTTCTGAAGCATCTTTTGGTGAGTTGTTGGAACATTCTCTGGATTTATTCCCTGAACTACAATTGTCATTCTAGCAGAGTGACCACTCTTAAGAGGATTCAGAGAAGTACAGCTTTTACTAGATGACAACTAATTAAAAATCACATTAGAGTAATTACAATAATGGTAAGAAATATGATGCATTAATAGAGCACTGTCCTTCCTAGGGCTCTGAGTCACTCACAGGTTACCCATTTCTTTCTCTTTCAAAACGTTCTGTGGAGAAGACAGCTACGTCGGTATACATCTATAAATATTTTCTATGTTGGCAACAATTTAAGGCCAGGAATAGATCCCTTTAACCATATGTTAACTTAAAAAGGAACAAATGCCCAGTGCTATTCGGACCTCTGCCAAGATGCTATCTATGATCATAATGGAGTTTGGAGGATGCACTTGCCTTTTGGGTAAAATAATTTGAAATAATAACTTTAGAAAGAATAAACAAAAGTAACTTAAATATTAATGCATGCTATAGAGTGACCTAGAGTTACTAGCTCACATTAAAGGCCTTATTCACCACTTTGCCCAGATCTGTGATTTGTCATTCTATGTCTTTTGATTTGGGGATTGGCGGAATTCTGTGATAATGAGACAGAGCCGAACAACACTAAAATTGAGACCTCAATATCAGGGAAATATCGCATTTTCTTTTTACAGCAAGAAGTGGGGAAATTAGTTAACACCTTTCCTACCTTCAGGTGTAATTGGATTCAGAAAAAGGCTAACTTAAAGCAGGACCAGGGCTGACATGGAAAATCCTCACAAGGTAACAAGAATCAGTTTGGTTTGTTCGCTGTCATTTCTCATTATAATCTTTGTCATGAGAATGGATTCATGTTGTGCCATTTTCTGTTCTTGTTACAATCTTTGTCACATGAATAAGATATCAGGATGTTAATGCCTGGCATACAGACTTCTGTGTGTGATGATACTGTACAAGACTACGCTGACCTTTGCAATATTATGTATTCTGATTGGTTGTTCATTTCACCTCTTTCCCACAAGTTAATAAGGCTGTAAAAAGGAGAGAACCGAAATGGCCAGCCAGTCAAATTATAGAATATTGAAAAGGTCAGAGCAGTACAGCACAGAGGAAAAAAAAAAATTATGGAATATATGGTGCATTAAAATTCTTGTGACAATGATTATAACAAGAATTGGAAAGGATACCCATTTATGTTGTATCAATCTGGAGAACCCCATAGGACGATATTCCTGAGACAGCAATCATTTACGCCTCCCTGGATCATACGTGTCTATTTACGCTGGTTTTTGCTTAAAAAAAAAATAATTGTATAGAAAATATCCTACTATTCAACAAATAACATTAAATGTAAGATTTTAGCCTTAAAAAAATGGGCATGACTGCTATTAACATTTTTTGGGTAAGATTTCATATCCGCAGCTAAGAAAATGTTTTTTACAAGTAAGGTCTGTTGGGTATAGATTTATGTTGGCTGTTTCTCAATTTAACACTTTTCTCTTCAAAATAAAGTAGAAAAGTAGGCCTGAATGACTTAACTTCTTAGAAAATCCTTTAGGATGTAGAATGTCTTGGGGGAGCATCTAGGAGTTTATTTGAAAATTTTAGGAATCTAACCAAAACTACTTGTTGTTTTTTGCTTATGAGGCATGATGTTGGACAATATACAAAGGATCTCTCCTTCCCCTGTATCTGCAGTGGTGAGATTGAAAGTGAGAGAGAGAAGTACCTACCAGAAATACTGAAGTGATTTTTCTCAGGTGTGCAAAATGACTACTCATTTTAAAAATTATTTTTATAAATACTTAAATATTTCTTATGAAATAATTTACTAGATTTTTTTAGTTTGTAAAGGTAGATCTGGTTGAAGAATCCACTTTATATGTTCTGAAGATGCATTATTTCACAAATAAAGATTTTATAGCCCAAAGCTACAGTCTAAAGGCATCATCAACAAGGATGTCAAAAGTGACCTAAGTATTTTGGGAAACAGACGAGATGAATTTGGATCATTACTTTAAAGACTAGCTTGAACGTAGATTAAATAATCCTAAAATGAGTTTTTCTGCATGCTTGAGAACAATTACCAGTGATTCCTGGGCCCTGCCTTCGAACAGTCTCATTTGGTAGGTCTGGAGTGGAACTCAGCTCTGTGGATGTTGATGAAGTATTCCCAGGTGACTCTGATGTAGGTGGCCCCTGAAACACTAGTGTGATGACCTCGTCTGCAGAGTGCTTAGTGTGACCCCCAGGTTAAAGCCCAGTGGTGCAGACCACACCTGAAGAGGTGGATGAGGGGAACTTGACTTCAGACTTAGTGCCTGGTGGCAGGGTGACAGCGAGTCGTGGTTCCAGGGCCTTCACCGTCCACTTATACTTACAAATAGGGTCAGCGCTAAGGGAGACCAGACAGAAATGGTCACCTATGATAGGAAATGCTTATCATTTTAGCATTTTCTAGCTTGATTCTTGAGGCTGAACCAACGGAGCTGCATTTTCCAGCCGACTGAAAACAAAGTTTATGCAGCGAAAAGCAGTAAAGCGAGACCCTCTCAAGAGTGGGGAGGTAGGGTGGCAGAGGGGATCTGAGGACTTGCATTTTAAGAATTTTCCACCAGGATCTCAGAACTCAAACCAGTCCAGTTCAAAGGAAGAAAGAGAAGAATAAAGTGGAGACAGAGACAAAATCTGTGGATCCGGTTTTGGTTTTAAATCTGGGGATTTGTGAGCTTTGCCGAGGGTTGAAATCCTGACGGTCACTCCAGGCTTATGAATGGAGCTGCATGTGAGCGGGGTATAAGGGAGCACTGGACTCACTCAGCTGTGTGGTTCCTGGAGATACACAAGTTCTTTTTTGAGCTGAACAAAATGGTTATGTAATTGCATACTTCTCATAATTATTGAGTAATTATATACTTCTTATAATTACTGAGTAATCATTGTTCTATAACTAGAACTTAATGTTACAACTAATTGTATAATTACCATGTATTAATGTTATCTGGGAAACTTAGAATAGAGTGGTATTTAATATATTTGCCCCTGCCATGCCATTTTCAAAGATAGCAACATTGTTTGTTTTACAGCTAGAAATTTGCTTCAGAAACAAACAAAATATAAGGGAAAAAAAACTCTTACCAATACTATAATCTTAGATGTTAACTCCTTGTTCTTACATTTGCACCTGGCTTGAAATTTTATAAAATCGTATTCTCTTGGCTTAATTTTAGAATTCTCATCATTATTTTGTAGTCTTCAATTTTTTGTAAGGTATGTGCTGTTACACTACTTCAGAGGCCATTAGGCATCTACCTGGGTCTTGCAGGATAAAGCTGACCTTTTTGAAATTTTACAATTGGGTATGTGACAACAGCAGCAATTGTTTCAGCTATAACTGAAAATTCTCCCAAGGAGTTAGACATTATGGGACTTGAGGTCTTCAAATGCGGATAATGTAATTTTTCTTTGACAGTGCTTACAACGGACTCATAGTAAATCTTAACCAGGTTTCTTGAGTCCGGGAGCGATGTCTTGTACATCTTGAGCATATTGTTATCAGAACCTAGCAAAGCCTGCTCTCTGCATGCAGTTGGAGTCAATAATCTGTCTAATCAGGTTGACTAGTTACAAAGAACCTGTGAGAGCTAATAAAGTGTCATTTGGAAATGTCTTTTCAAGGCAACTTTTCAGGTTTCAGAACTTCTTGTTGGTATGGGCTCCACATAGATCTATCTGTGGTGTCTATTTCCATTTTAGGAACTTAAAACAATTCTTAAGCAGTGAACATATCTTTATCTTATTTTACTAAAACTGAATAGAAATTATTATCCTCATGTTTTAGCCCCTAAGTACATTTATTCCCTTGGGGATAAACCACTCCGTTGTGCCAATTTCAAGTTCAGAGCAATAAATTCTTCCATGACACTAGGGATTTCTTCTGGTCATGGGAAACATTTAACTTACACCTGTGTATTTTGCAGCAATAATTTTTTTCAGCTACATCCTTCTTCCCAAAACTATTATAAGTATCTTTTAAAGATTTTTGTGTATTTTTAAAGTTTTTGTCTGCCTTACCCACATTTCATGAAAATGCTCATAACTAGACGTGAGATCCTCTTTCACGTCATTTGATTCCTTATTAATTATAGAGTTTGATGTATAACATGATTGGACAATGACCTAGGGGTAGCAGATGTGATTAATGTTGTTTTGTTCATTGAAAAATATTAGAATTTTGATTCATATACATTGTTGGTGGGAGAGAGGGAAAATGTAATAGAAGAGTAATTGCTACAGAGGAAGTAAAATACAGAGTGTAGAATTCTTTATCACTTGCTAGTTGTAAATGTTTGTTTTGTATGTATTAGTTTGTTTATAAATGTTTTGTTTGTAATGTATCAGTTGTACTCTAGCAAGAACAGTTACACTTCTTAGTTGCTGTAGATGAATACCTATTATATGCTGGGTAATGTAAAGAAATGATCTCGTTTAATCTTCATAGTAACATTGCAATCAAAGTATTATCATTCCCCACTCTCAGATGAAAAACATAGATTCAGACATACTGAATAACTTAGCAAAGAGCACATTCCTCAAGAATGATAAGGACAGGCTCAAATGCAGAACTTTCTAACAATCAAATGCATGTACTTTTCTTTGCACCATATTCTGCTATAAAACCGTGTCCAAAATATGGTATTTTTTATAACTATTACAACTATTCTGTTTATCATACAGTGCAAGATCATTATTGGTATGTGGCCATATTTTAATTTTTTCACATTTAACCAGTAAAGATTGTATCATTATCTGGAAATCTTGCAAATATGCTTTCCCCTTAAAGTCCAGCACCATGTGTGTTTTTTATTCATTTGCCTATGTTTGTAGAATCTGTGTGGGGGAAATTAAAGGGACATACAATAAAAGTGTTTTGGCAAAGAAAAAAGGCTATTTGAGGTAAATAGCATATTGTTAACAACTCCTGTGTGTTAGGCATAATGATAACTAAATTTTACTAAATTTCAGCAATATTCTGAAAAATTTGCCTCATAAATATGCTATTTATATCCAGAACCATTCTAGATGGCGAGGAAAGAGTGTGATTTCCTCCTGTCTGCATATCGTATAAAATCCAAGAATGGGGGTGCCTGGGTGGCTTAGATAGTTAAGTGTCTCGCCTTCTGCTCAGGTCACAATCCCAGGGTCTTGGGATCAAGCCCCATGTCTGGATCTGAGCTCAGGGGGGACTCTGCTTGAGGATTCTCTCTCTCTCTCCCTCTGCTCCTTCCCCCACTCATGTGTTTTCTCTCTCTCAAATAGATAAATATAATCTAAAAAAAAAAAAAAAAAAAATCCAAGGATGGGGGAAGCAAACCCTCAAACAATTGTAAATAATCCATCATGGAATCAATTACTGTGTCTGTGTCTGAGCTGTCCTTGCATGCATGATACTTGTGAACAGCTGCACGCCATCTTAGAACAACAGTTCAGTTATTTTGATCACGGATGAATGAATGAACTCTTAAATATACACTAATTTTCATAATTTTCCTTTTTATCAGCAGTTAATAACTACACTCTTCTGAATGGCACACAAGTCATGCACCGCAGTGAAGAGACCAACGTTTGGGTATTCATTGAGGGGCTGGTTCCTTTTACTAACTATACTGTGCAAGTGAATGCTTCAAATAGCCAAGGCAGCTTGATGAGTGACCCCATAACCCTGGCAATGCCACCCGGGGGTAAGTCCATGAACAATGTTGGCTACATAGATTTATATAACTGCTCTACTATAAGTCTTCCCTGAGTGCTTCATTATTGTGAAAATTAATTTTTTTTTAGAACTTAGAGGCTCAATTGTATTTCTGGTTGTTTGGGTTGTTGTTTTGTTTGACTGAGACCCTTTTATTGATTTTTTTTGTTCTGTTGAGACTGCTTTCATCTTGCACTGTGTGTATGTACGGGTATATATCATACATATGTATCTCTTGCTTTGCATGTGTGTGCAGCAAATGGAAAGGGAAAGCTACTCACACCACTGGAAAAACACCTTTAACTTCCATGCCCTAATGATTAGAGTTCAATAGTGTCACTTTTATACGTGAAATGTGATAAAATCCAGATACTTTTATTTTAACTATCTGTATAAATAACCGATTTAACTTATTTAGAATTATTATGTTGATCTGCAGTCACCTCCACCCTTATTTTAACCAATTGTGTGACTAACTGCTAAGAAGAAAACTCCCTGTTAGATTGGTAAGGACAGCCCTTGAACAAAGCATGCCTCAAAATAATAAGAGCGTGATTCTCAACTGAGTGTTCCGGAATGTCTGTTCTCTGAAAATACAAAAGGCAAAGGACTCTGTAACACCCGACTGTAGCTCAGCTTCAAAAACCAGTGTCTCTGGACTAAGGGAGGAATGTCCCTATGTCGTTAAGCAGCAGGACTGGATAAATACCTCTCCCATCACAAAGGGTTTAAGAGCAGCAAAAGCCTCCTCAGGAGAGGACAATGAAGAGTTAATTTGTGGTTTGTATAGAATGCTTCTCCCAAGGAAAGATTTAATACCTGCTCTATCATTAAAACCACTCACTGTTATCTACCTTTCGTGACATTGTAAGACTTAATGAATAGATGTTTACCAAAACACCTGAAACTCTAAATGGCAGAAGCCACATTGTTTAAGAATGCTTGGAAGAGACCTAGCTGAGCGACTCACTGTCAGATTTCATAAACCAATAAAAAAAAAAAAATTTTTTTTTTTTAAAAAGACGTTGGATTTAGATAGGGGCTTGTTTAAGAATTGAGACCAAAAAACCAAAACAAAACAAAATCAAGAAAAGAAACCTTAGGTATTCATATCTTCATTTTTTAATTTAGCCCAACATACTGGAAAGGATAGAACATTTAATGACTCTATACCTTAGTATATAATAACCTTTATTCACACTTAGAAATTAAACAGTAATTAGTGCCTTAATGGAGATTTTTAAATTACATAGCAATACCTTCTTAACAGGATATGTGGGAATTTAATGAGTTATAGATTCCTTTTATGGCATTCATACTGATTTAGATGGTTCGTAATTTACAGCAAGTTACATCATATTCATAAAATAGGACCAATTTAATTCATTGTTCATGCACTTAGGAATGCCTAGTAATTTAGAGTAAATATCTCTGGGTGCATGTATATATACAATTCACTTAAACATAGCAAGCTTCTCATGCTAACTCAGTATACAATCTGTGCCTGTATCTGTCAGTGGTTAGTAGAAGAGTTAAAATTATGCAAACAGGAAGAAACTAAAATTTTCTTTCCAGCTATACAGTTGAGCTGAAGTCAACTGCTGAGTTTACTTTTATGTCTACTCTGTGGACGCTTATTCATGCCATTATCATGCCTTCTGCAGGTTCATAGTCTCTGGGCATGATGTAATTATTGACTTTCTAAACTCAGAAATCCAGAATTTGGGAGATGGCCCTTCACCAAAAGAGGAAGCAAAATGTCTTCAAAGACATTGATTTGCTCAAGTTTATTGTAGCC
The DNA here is from genome assembly GCF_002288905.1 of Enhydra lutris kenyoni. NCBI lineage: Eukaryota > Metazoa > Chordata > Mammalia > Carnivora > Mustelidae > Enhydra > Enhydra lutris. The sequence goes on along the minus strand of NW_019154109.1, from coordinate 18,103,944 downwards.
ATTAAGACATACTTTTTTTTTTTCATCATTAGATTGTTGTTGATTACAATTAGGAAACTTATAGCTTTGAAATTATCTTTTTTATGACCTTGTGGCAGTTTAAAGGTGACACCTCATTGATTAAATAGGTTTTAGTTCATGCTTCCTTTTACTTAATGATCTGAAAACATATTATCCTGATTTACACATAAAATCATGCTGAAAAGCATGTGGCATTCACTAGAATATGTGTGTTTAAGTAGAATTAAATTAGTACTGAGAGTTATTAAAGAAATCTTCCATGCCTTTATCCAGTGAACTGTGCTTTGTACTGAAATGAATAATAAATGAACCAATGTACAGAAGTGAACCAACTTATGGGCAGAGAAGGTTCTGTATGCTATTTACTTTTCCATTATATTTAGATTGTTACCATTTTTTGCCGTTTCCTTGATTCAAATATTAAGTCTCTTTTTTGGTGATGTGGAATTCCTGCTCTCTCTCACTGCTGGATTATGCAAGATTTGTAATGATAATACCCTTAGCTATGTTTTCTTCTTAGTATAGCTGAAAAATATAATAATAGAAGGTTTAGGCAAAATAGACATGCTATTTTTTTCTTGATGAAATGTTTGCTATCAAATGTGGTCTGGAAAACTGCCTTGACCCCCTAGATCTGGCCAAGTCCTACTCATTTTTAAGGTTTCAACTTAGAAATAGGTCCTTCAGAAAGTTGTCTTTTACCAACTGAGGCTGAGATAGGGCCCCTAGGTGTCCTAGAGTACAATCATGTTACAGTGAAATGGCCTGTCTGATGGGACTGTCACAATCACTGGTTATAAGAGCCCCCACAGCAGGGACTGTTTTGTATTCACATTTTGATCTTCAGTGCCTAGACCAAACCTGGTGCATCATAATTGCATAATGAATAATCGGTGAGTGAAAGAATCAATCAGTCAGTCAGTCCAGGTAGCTTGATTAAGAGTTTTAAATTGTAAGCTTCTCATTGCTCAAGCCTGTTCATGCCTTGTCTTCTATCTGAGCAACCTTCTATTGTAACCAGCTATGGAGAATTTGACCCCCTCTGCACACTGTTGTCCAGTGTAGGGATACTGTGGTCATGCCCATATGACAAGGACCCCAGACTGTAAGGAGGACAGGGCATCAGATATAAGAGATACTCTCAAATTGCTCCAACTCACTGCTCTTTGATTCCCTCACTATGGTGGTTACTTAGGTAAGTGTAGAACAGAATGGTTATGAAATGCCTTATTTGATACCACCTTTCTCTATGTTTCTGTTTTTCTGATGAGAAAGAATAATGATGGAAATGCAGTTTATACCTCAGTAAAGCTGGAAAAAATTTTTTTAAAAAACCAGTCAAACGGGCACCTGGGTGGCTCAGTGGGTTAAAGCCTCGGCCTTCGGCTCAGGTCATGATCCCAGGGTCCTGGGATTGAGCCCCACATTGGGCTCTCTGCTTAGCGGGGAGCCTGCTTCCTCCTCTCTCTGCCTGTCTCTCTGCCTACTTGTGTTCTCTGTCAAATAAAAATAAATAAATAAAATCTTTAAAAAAAAAAAACAAAAAAACAGTCAAACAAGACCTAATCTCAAATCCTAGTTAATTCCATCACATCTCCCTGTTTCCTTGCTCTTGTGTTAAGAAAATTAATTTTATTTAAAAAAAATAAATAAGGCTCTCGACTTCAACTAAACAAGCAGAAAAAGGAATATGATTAAACAATCTGATAAACACAAGTTATTTTGAAGATGGAAATTAAGGCAAATGGGATCATGGAACCAAGAGCTCAGCACAAAAATGCACATTGGCAAATCCAAATCACACACACTTTTTATTTTAAAAATTCGTTTGAAATATTATTTGGTCAACTGGAAGAGTCTTGGGGGTTATTATTCCTTCATTTCTGTAGCATATCTCTAACCTCTTCCATGCTCAGGTTTTTGTATTTCTACAATGACTATATTATTTGGTTGTTTGTAATAACATAATGCTCATATTTAGCACTAGGATACTCATAGAAATGAAGAATATATTTAATCTGAGCTCTTGAATAGCATTATAGTGAAGGTTCAAGAGTTCTAGGAAAAAAAATTAAAAAAATAAAAATGGAATCCAAATGTTAATCCATAAATATGAAACTTTCCTGTGACCTTTACCCCTTCAAGGTCTGGAGTTACTAATGGGGTTAGGATTTCAACTCTTAATGGGGCTCAGTGCATTAGTGTTTTGTATGCATGGAATTCAGCATTCAGTTTAATAAGTGGTTGACATTGGTGATGTCCCTTAATTTGCTTAAATCTAATTGGCTCTTTTATCAGTCAAACCTGTATGGATTGGCAATTGATCAGAAAGGGTCAGCCATGACTCTGCATGTAGTTAAAGGATGGAAACCGCCCCCCCTCCATTAAAGTCACAGTTGCATGATAATAAGCAAGGGAAGAACAAATGAGCTTAGAGAAGGAAGGCAAAGAAGCTTAGAAGTTTTTCAGGTTCTTCAAGTTCAGAACAAAGGCATTATAGGGTATATAAATTTTAAATACACTGCATTTTGCCTCCAGACTTAAACCTTTTTTTTCCAGATGAACTGAAATCTTGTCTGAAACTGTCTTTGTTACATCAAAGACCTACTCAGAAAGCTAAAAGAGACAGAAGAAGCATAAAAGGGCATAGTTTAAAATGATTAATGACAAATTCCATACTGACGAGCTAGAAACAGATTTTTTATGAAACTTTTATATTTTTCCAAAAGGAATAATTTTATTCTATTTATCTTTCTCTGAACTGCTTTATTGTAACAGTGAAAGGAACTCAGAGCCACCTGAGTTTGTGAACTTAATCTGGTTTTCTAGGATGGTAAATAATTTGTCATTTATACCTTCAAATTGATGAGAATTATTATAACCCACAGACTTCATAAAAATACTAAGCTTGAAGAACATGGTTCTTTTCCAAAGGTGGGTTATTAGAAAATCAAAAACTGAGAAAGGCAAAATTGTTCTGAGTGGTTCGCTTTAGAATTTGAGTTTGTCTCTCCTTCCCTTGACCCCCCAACCCCCCTCTCCTACCACCTAAAACATCAGTGAAATAAAAAGAGTGTAATCCATTTGGAATTAAGCATTAGGCACGTTGTAAAAGCCTAGACTTCGGAATCCCACACACCTAGATTTGAATCCTCCTTCACTCACTGGCTGTGTGACTATGAGCAACTCACAGATAAATCTGAGCCTCAGTTTGTTCATCCATAAAACTGGCTCAATGGTAATTCCCACCTGATAGAGGATTAAACAGCACAATGTACTGTGCTTAGCACAGTGGCTGTCTTGGTAAATATTTGGTGCTTGCTACCTTCTTTGTTCTATTTCACTGCTAAGACTCTTTTTGAGCCTCTTGTGATATTGTGATTCAGAAGAAATACATGTGTGGTCTTTGGCCCCATTTCTGGCAGAGAGCTTCTAAATCCCTTGGAATTTCCTAGGTGATGAGAACTATAAAGTTGTCTTTTGCTGTGTTACTAAGGTGACTTTTGAACTTCACCTAAGGGTAGGAGCTGGTTTCCATTGTGTCAAGCAGGTGATCAGAGGATGGGAACTTTCAGTCCTTTCCCTCCCCAGGGAGGGGAGAGGGGCGGGAGGTTAGACCAGTCCTAAGCGATCATGTCTGGGTAATGAAGCCTCCATAAAAACCCATAAGGACGCAGTTCAGAGAGTTTCCAGGTTGGTGAATACATAGATATTTGCAGAGAGTGGCCAGTTTGAATAGGGCCTGAAAGCTCTGAGCCCCTTCCCACATACCTTGTCCTATGTATCTTTTCTTTCTGGCTGTTCCTGGGTTATATCCTTTGTAATAAGCCAGTACTCTACTGAGTAAATGGGTTTCCTGAGTTCTGTGACCTCTTCAAGCAAATTAATCGAACCGAAGGAGGGGGTCATGGAAACCTCGGATTTATAGCTGTTTTGTCAGAAGCACAGCTTGTATGTGTGTGGGGGAGAGGGACCAGTCTTGTGGGATTGAACACTTAACCTGTGGATTCTAATACTATCTTCAGGTAGATAGTGTCAGAACTGAGTGGAATTATAAGACATCCAGTTGTGTCTAGCACCATTGGAATTGGGTGTGCAGAAGACTTTTACCTCTGAAAGCTGGACAGTGAGGAAGGACAAGCAAAATTCAGAGTCTTTGCGCTTTCTGGAGAGACCTCCTACATTTTGTCCTCCTATATTTCCAGTCTCTTCCTACATTTACCCCTCAGAGCATTGACATAAATATCGACAGGCCAGCAGCCCTGCTAAGGGCTGGTTGTGATGTGTATTCGATGATGAAGTAAAGCTAAAAGGATGAAAAGTAATTTTCCTTTTAAAATAGCTTAAATATCTCCCTCCATGACCTCTGGAACATAATGTGCAAATGATTTTTACATCAAGCTCTCATTGGTTATCTTGGGATTTCAGTGGGCAGAAAAGCAGTATATTTTTTTCTTGATAGAATCTGTTCTGTATTCATACCAAGCCACTTATTAGATATAATGTTTATGATTATTTTTTATTTCCATTATATGTATATTTTATTCATAAATAAATACTTTCATAACTTTGTTAATGTTAGCCAAAAGAGAGGAGTTTGAAATTTTTACTAAATATTTTTCACCATTTCCCAATTTTCCTTAAATATACTTTTTGAAAATTTGAATCTTGGAATTGAAAGTGCATTTCGTTTTCCATTCAGTAGGAAAGCTTAGTAGTTGTTCAGACAATGCACTTATGAATAATGAAATGAAATCTTTGCTTTTTGAAAAGTGACATAATATTTGCCCAATAATATTGCTAAAACAATAATATGTTAGCCACTGAATTTTCATAGATTGAAGTATGGAATTAATTTTTGGTTAAACATTAAAAGACTGGAATGCTTTTACACCCACCTATTACTGTGTAACAAACCACTCTAAAACTAGCCATTTAATACAATTTATTCTTTATTATTTCTCATGATTGTACAAATTGTCCATTTTGGAAAATAAAGTGAAGTCTTCTGGAAAGTATACTGAAGCTGCAAAATTCTGCCCTTGAACTAGAGTAGTTGAGTATCCATTTTGGTTATTTTACAGAATAAAAGGAAGTTTAAAAAAATAATCTGGTGAATCTGATAAGAGTAGGTAGGTAGAGAGAGTAACTATTGTATTCCAGAAGGAAAAGCATAAAAGGGGGCTGAATGATGATCTACCCTGGGGGGCAGTCTACCCTAGAAGGAGGGAGGGGACGACACTATCAAATTCTCCTCTGAGTTTACATGTTACAATAGCTCTGCCTCTGAAAGAAAAGAGAAAGAAATCATTGATTATATTCTTTCAATTGAGTGGGAACTGAGTCTGAAATTTTTGGTATGACTTGCTCAGTGAATTTATTCTTCTCCTTCATTTTTTAAAGGAAAGTACAGAATTCTCTCTCTGCTTTTTTCTCCTCTCAATGGAAATTCCCAAGATCTTTTAGAAAGAATGGTGTGGGTAGTGCTACGGACCAACCATACAGAGATTAGTAACATTTTAGGTCAGAATCTCTAAGAGAATGAGAAGGAATTAGAAGCTCAAAAAGCAGGGAAAGATTTAAAAAATAAATAAATAAACAAACAAACAATCCTCAAAAAATAAGTAAGAATTGCAAAGGCAAACTCCATTTTATCTTACACTTGCCTTATATTTTGCAGCCCTCATTTGCTGTAGCACTGAGAATACAATTTCTAGCCTTCCTAAAATCTCTAGTACCATGCCAAGGTGCCCCTTTTTCTGTGTTTTTATGAAATTAATAGTACTAAAAATTGCAAAAGCTTACTTGCAGTGTACAAATAAAGATTCCATCAGCATGTGTTTTCTGGTTTTCATCTACTCTGGATCCACTTTATTTGCAAGATGTTTAAGTCAAAACTTCAGCATGCAGGTGGCCACAGGATATCTTAAAAATGAAAAGAATACAAAGGAATGGAAATGTTTAAAATAAACTGTAGATCAGAAACCCAAATAAATAGTAGGCTAAGATCGTATATTTTCTTATTCAGGAAAGAGGTCAAGGAAGGATGAGATTAACTGCCTTTCCTAATATAAGAGTCACCATGAAGATATGAGATTGTGAGGCATAGCCTTCTTTAAAACAACATTCTACCATGTAAACAGATGGTTTATCTTTACCTTCAGTATATTAAAACCTTTACAATTTACATTGCATTCAGTTCATAATGCCTCTTTGGAGCAGTTGTGTATAAGGTTGTACCTCTGTGCAAGTCTTCCAAATGTACTCTTTTTCTCCTGGAAAAATCAACTTGTTGATAGTAGGCAGATTCAATGAATAAATAGTATTTAAATTCTTAATAAAATAAATAGTGTACTTTTGAAAACATATACCAGGACCTCTCATTTAACCTGTGCTCAATTCCAAGTATGTTACGAGAACAGAAAGGAAGTATTTATGACTGTCTCAAACATGTTGTCAAATCCTCTTATGAAAAAATCTTACCTTTAACTTTTTTAGAATTGTTAGTTCACCTTGTTCTTTGTGTGTGTGTGTGTATTTGTGTGTGCATGCATGTGTGTTTGTAAAATTGCATGACATCAACCAAGAAGAAGGATCAATTTCTACATCATAATTTGTGAAATTGTCCTCACTTTGCATGTCGCTGTCTTGACAATGAGCTTCCTCCTTATAAAAATACTTAAGAAAAGGACTAACTTCTGAGTCTTGAAGAGGATGGAAGGAAACTTTGAAGTGTGCTTGCCATGGTCTCAACAAGCCTCCAGCAAAGGGCTGCTGGCTTCCCACATCTGCATATTCTCCTGTGGTTTACGTAGAAATACACACGCCCACACACAATTAAGTGCTATCTTTAGAGCATCCTGGGGCCGCAGAGAGACCAAAAAAAAAAAAAAAAAAAAGAAAGAAAAAAAAAGAAATCACATTTTTCCTACTTTACCAGGGGAGAGAGGTGGGAAATATTATCTCCTTAAGTTCCATTGATATTTAAAAATCATATTTTTTAAAAAGAATAAGTACAATTCCCCTTTCTGTTTTTTTTATCTTGGTATAAAGGTTATCTATAACTTTAAGGTTAAATAAGAATCATGTCTGTCTGACAGGCTCTGCAGTTTGAAAGCAACTTGAAGTTTTATTTGAATTCTTAGAGTGCCCTAAAGAAATTTTTGCTTTATTTTTTAAAAATAATATCTCATTCTTTGCTTTTACCTTTGTTATCGTAAACAGAATCTATACCTGACTTGCATAAAATTCTGTGAACATTTACTTGTCTGTATAAACACTTACAAAATGGAGACAAGTTCTTAATATACCTTAAGTACTTAAAGACTGTATTTCCTCTTTTCATTCATTAGGAACTTCAAGAAAATCCTTATTGTATCCCTGCAAAGGGATATAGATCATCTAGAGTCCAAAGGCTCTAAAACTTTGTAAAAACTTAATGAAGAATAGATTGTGGCAACAGTAAACAAATTCACTGCAGCCAGTATGATATTCGTGATTATTAATTAGCTGGGACAAGTGAAACTAGAAATCTGAGGGTATCTGGCTCATACTGCATGAGAGCAGTCCTTCTCTTTACACTTCCACAGCCATTTTAGAACATATACTCGCTTCCATTTTTATTTAAATGTCTCATGTGCATTTCATGCTTATCTACTAGAGTCTAAATCCATGCTAAGGACAAAGTGTGGATGAATGGTTGTAGATAAAGGAATCTTAGTGGATCTGTTCTCTCTTGCTTTCTTTTCCTTTTTTCCCTCCCTCCCTTCCTCTTTCCTCTCTTCTCCTTTCCATTCCATTTCATTCCATTCCCTTCCTTACTTTTTCTTTCCTTCCTTCCCTCCTCCCTCCCTCCCTTCCTTACTTTCTAAATCTCTCTCACCATTTGTCTGGCTCTAGGCACATAGTAGGAAATTAGTAATGCTTACTGTGATGCCCCCAGTGAATCATAGTGGCCTTGTCTTATTTTTGCTCCCAACGTGTCTTCACCCTTCCCACTCTTTCTTTTGATTACGGTGCTCGGATTTCCCTCTGGGCACCCTGGATTCCCATGCGCAGAACATGTGCTGTGTGTAGAATGGACACTATCACCAAGTCTGGCCAGTGAGAACATCATATTCTCTGATGACAGTGATTTTTTTTCCAGGAATTATAAATGTTCCAATTAGAGGTAATGAGATACAGGAAATCAGTGTAGCCAACAGAGATATATGCTGGGCTCTGGATTTGAATCTGGAATTCATTTGGATCTCCTGCAGGTCATTGTGCCCCTAAAGGACTCTGAGATTATAGCCAACATGGGAGGAAGCAGAGGAGATCTGAGAGAAGGAGGTAAACTGGATTCTGGAGACATCTCTTGATGCCTTGAATCCAGCTCTGCCTGAAACCAACCATTACCTAGATTTTTTTTTTTTTTTAAATTATAAGACCCAACCCCTTTCATTATTGAACCTTATATGTGTTGGGTTTTCCATCACATGAGAACAAAAGTGTTTAAACCACAACATGCTTGAGAGAAAGGAAAAAGAGTAGATTGCATTTAGAGAAGCCTCTTAGTTTCTTGAAAATCATACCAAACCGGCAACTCAATGTATATATTGGCTTCTGTTTGAGCTGTCAAATGTGGAAGCCTCAGGAAGCAAGCCTGATGTGAATGAAATAATAATGACTAGGACTATGAGATTGCTGACCCCGTCTGATGGTCCTCTTCAGAGTCACTGCATGTGGCAATTTGCTGAGACACTTCTCCATTTTCACATCTCGAGCCCCGAGCTCTAGCAACGAATCTTGCACCAATTAGCTATTAGGTCTGCTTTAGGTAACTTTACTTGACTCTGATGCTAGGTTCTCATCTTTAAAATGTCAGACTTGAATGAGACCAGCAGTCCCCACAGTGTGATCCTAGGAGGGGAGTATCAGCATTCCTTGGGAACTTGTTTGAAATGCAGACTCTGGGATGCCTGGGTGGCTCAGTTGGTTAAGCAACTACTCTTGGTTTTAGCTCAGGTCATGATCTCAGGGTCCTGAGACCAAGCCCTGTGACCCTGCCCACGACCCTGCCCACTGGGGAGTCTGCTTCCCTGTGCTCTCTTCCTCTCCCTGCTTGTGCTCTCTCTCTCTCTCTCTCTCTCAAATACATAAAAATATTAAAAAAAAAAAAAAAAGAAATGCAGATTCCAGAACCCCATACTCAATCTGCTGAATCAGGAATTTGGAAGGTGGGACCACAGAATCTCTATTTTATGAGATGCCTGCCTCCCCCCTCCCCAGGTTAAATCTGGATGCATGGACAAGTTTGAAAACCACTGATCATCTTTAGAATACCTTCAAAGAAAAAAAATATTACATGATCTTGTCTCTGAATCTGCCACACTTGTAATTGACGTACAGAATTGCTAAGGAAAAAGTAGGTGGAACAGGTGCCTATTCTTAACTCGGCTTTAAACATAGATTTTCTATTCTCAGGGGCAGAGGCCTTCCCAATGTAAGGGAACTGGCCTGTCTCTCAGTCTCCCTGAATGGGGCAGGAAGAGATACCGTGGCTACCTGATTCCAGATGCTGAGTCCTACCTGTGGCACCAGAAAGCAACAGGCAGGAAGTTTTATGCACTGAGGAACACTAATCGACCCTACTGGGAAGACGCTGTCAGCTAAATTTCCTCTGCTCTCCGATTCCTTCACAGAACATCTGTTATAAGGAACTCCACGTAACTAAAACCTGAGTCTCTTCCCTCTGGGGAATTTTCTTTAATGAGCATCTTGTGGCTGTACTTCCGCTGTGCGGTTTTGAAATGTGTTCCTCAAGTCAGTTACATCTTTATCCTGAATTCTAGGATTTGCTGGTGATTAGATCTCATAGTTGAGATTTTTCTTTCTAGGAGTTCACAGATTCAGCTCCGCCGAGGAGGCTGATACAGTCTCCAGTTGCCTAGAGAACAATTAGGATCATGTAATCATTTATTTGACAAAGATAGTGAATCTTTGCTGTAGTGAGTCATACACTTAGACAGCCCTTACTAGGTGCAGATGCTCTATAGCATATACTAACTCAGTTAATTCTCACACAGTCTATGAGAGCAGTGCTATTACTATCCCTATTTATACATGAGAGGACTGAGGAAAAGCGATTGTCATGCAGCTAGTAAATGGCAGAGACCATATTCAAACCTAGAGAAGGAAGCCTGGTTCTGAGACACTGTGCTCTTTCATTTGAAGCAGCCTCCCCTGATGGCTCGCATCCTCTCTTACAAAGGTAGCACAGATTTCTAGCCTCTATTAGTCAACAAGGGTCTGAAGATGTGGCCTGACTCTACTGTTGTGTCAAACAGAGTTCCAAGGGTATTGTTTGGGTGAAATTCCAGGTGTTCAAAACCTGTTGCCGATGAACTGGAGAATCCCCCTCAATGAACTACATGACCCATGCATTTAAAGTTGACATTATTATGAGAGGGGGAAGAATTCATTTAAAATAGATATTTTTCCAGCCTTACAAAGAAGCATCCAGAAAAAAACAGTATTATGTAGAGTGTACTTTGACTAGATTGCAAAACTTAACCAGTTGGACGATCCTTTCCCAGCAAAGATAGAAGTACTCACTTGCCCACCATGTATTTTGACCAACTTCTTTCATAATTGTCCATGAGTTTCTAAGATGAACTCTAATGAGATGAAAAGAATATTGAAATAACCTCTATTTATTTATTTAAGAGAAAAGACTCATTTCATTTTTCTGAAAATATTTCTGAACTTTTAGCACTCTGGTGACTTGCATTAGCATTTACGCTTCTTTCTTTGGCTTACAATAGAAAATTTAAGTTTTTGATCTGCTTTGCTGTTGCAGAGGCTTTTGTATAGGCATGAAACAGAAAAAAAAATAATTAGAACTTGTTCAAACATTTACCCAAAACATTAGAGTGTAACAGTGGTATCATTAGTGCTAATTATTAAGTTGTCCTTTCTCTGGGCCTATATTAAAATTGAATTCTTTGTGTTAATGCCTTCCATATTGCAAGGGAGATGAATAGATGTGATCTTCTGATTGTACGTAATTTGCACTCTTACTAAGAGAGACTTATTTAAAAGGGTGAGTTTCCAAAATTAAAAAAAAAAACTTTATTAAAAGAGAGCAAGGAAGCCTATATTTGTAAAAGAAAGATGAATGAATCTTTTCTCCCTACATTAAAGAAATTTTTTTCCATGAACGTCAGATGAAAATACAGCAGTTGGATGAGATTTATTCACAAGTGGAATATTGGAGAACCCAGTAGTGTGAACAGTGTGAGTGTGTAAGAGAAACTTTCCCTGGAGCAGTCACAGGAATGACCATCTGTGTCCTCAGAGCCACTGGGAAGGAGGAGCACTTGTGTCTCAGAGTCTGCATTAGGGTCCTCAGCCACACAAAAAGGCTCAAATCTTGCTCACACAGTTGACTCTATAAAGGCTCAAATGAATGTGTCTCTTAAATTGTGCATCAGTTAAGAACAGATGCTGTAGTATCTGTCCAGCTATCTGAATTTTAACCACTACCCGTCATCCCCAGTGTGTCCATGTACTGATGGAGGGATCTCGAGGAAGTGACCTCCTCTCTAAACCTCAGTTTGTTAAGGGGGTTCACAAACCCATCACCATCCTCAGTGGATTTTCATAGGGGGCAAAATACATGCACACACAGAAGACCAGGCAGCACAGAAGTAGGCACTTGACCATTTGTCTGAAGAAGATTAAATATCTATGATAAGCACAAAATATATATAACCTTTTATTATTTAGGTTGAAAATTAAACCTGCCTCTAAACATCTAAATTTTTATTTTCCTTGATGATTCTAACAACTGCCTTTTAAAGCTAAATGTAAGGAAACAGCACACTGGTTGTGGTATATTAAATTATAAGTGAAGACTAATTTGAGGATCAAAGGTGCTCTTTGGGGGATATCACTCAACTGGTAGGAAAAGCATTAGCCGTCTCCCTCTGTCTCATGTACTTGTACTCTTGGTCTTGGAAAGATCCTTCCCCACAGTTTCAGAATCTTGATGTTTAATTTAACACAAAGGTCTTTGAGAAGCACAACAGGGGGTTGTTCCTGGTAGTTCTGGCATTGAGGAAATTGAAATGTACATGTTTTTTCTCATTTATCAAAGACAGGCAAGAATCTAAACTGACATTTTGTATCAAATGAATTATGAACTGTGTACTTTGTACCTAAGGGAACAACAACTAAATTAGAGTTTGGGATAAAAAGAGAGAGAGACAAAATAGGTTTTTAATAAAACATACAGTAATTTCTGTTACTCTGTCTGATGGTGACATACCGAACAGTCTTATTCGTAACTGGAGAATTGATGTGGGCTACTCTGAAATCAGTTAAGATTTAAATATATTTGAGAGATGTTCTCAGAAAGGATTAGACTAAATTTCTTCTCATGTAGCTAGGCATTGTGAACAATGAAACATTCTTGCTAATCCAAAATTAACTTTAACCTTTTTGTCAATGCTCTTTCTTACAGAAAAAAAAAAAATTTGCAAGTTCTTTATCCAGAAAAAATATAAGATTAAAAGTTGCTTGAGGAAAAATATAGTATATAAGATAAGAATAACATGCATGAAAGTACTATATTCCATACCTCCTCTATTATGTGTAAGCTCCACACGCATCTATAACACACACACAAGCAAATTATCCTAGTGATTAAAAGCATGGATTCTAAAATCAACCAGATTGGGTTCAAAACTAAATTTCTCCTCTTACTAGCTATATGACCTTGAACAAGTGATACAATCATACTTTGACTCAGGTTTTTCTTTCCATAAAATGGGAGAGATAGTAGTCATAAGGTTGACATTGAGAAAATTAAGTATGATAAATGCTTGCAAAGAATGTAACACAATGCTGGACTCGTAATAATTGTGTATTGCATTGCAAAGTTATATCCTTCCCATTGTATGTAAGAAGATTGAATAGCAACAAATTAGCCCCCTACTTTTCAGTGGCTACTGATTCCTGATTTATAGGAAGCATTCAAATTAAACTTTAAAGGTGATGGAGAATCTTATCACGTCTGTGCAATATACCCAATAATCATTTTTTTTTTTAGATTTTATTTTTATTTATTTGTCAGAGAGAGAGAGGGAGAGAGAGCGAGCACAGGCAGACAGAGTGGCAGGCAGAGGGAGAGGGAGAAGCAGGCTCCCTGCCGAGCAAGGAGCCCGATGTGGGACTCGATCCGAGGACGCTGGGATCATGACCTGAGCCGAAGGCAGCTGCTTAACCAACTGAGCCACCCAGGCGTCCCCCCAATAATCATTTTTTAAATTACTAATTGAAGATTCTGGGGAGTTAGGGATGACCCATACTTTCTTCTTTTAGGGAAAGCTATGTTTTGATTACTATGTTATTGAAGTAGTAGATATTCTAATTTGTGCTACATATAAATTAAGGAAGTGATATTAATGTATTTGTTTCAACTTCTGAATTTCCTCCAAGTTTATAAGCCTAAAACTGACAGATTTCCTTCATATTAATGCCATATACTTTCTGACATCAATGCTACACTGGATAGCAATTGTGTGGCTAGATTACTAAAACAAATAACTCACCAAGATCCTGATTACAGATTTTCGTCACATGAACTAATGACCTAGTTACTAATCATTATTGTGGTCAAATGAGTATCAGTTTTTTATTCTCAAATTTTCTACTACTTCATGAGCTGAAATCAGTTCTTAGAAGTCTTTCAGGATTTTTTTACCCAGTTGATGACTATTATTTTACTCTCCCTAACAGAGAAGGTGAAATGAATGTGCTATTGGGGTAAGGAATGCCCTATACACAATCTCAGTGGTTTAGACTAGATCTAGTTATTAGCTGAGTAATTAATTAACCAACTTGAATATTAGATCCAATCCCATTGTTAAGATGACTTTTATAAGCAATCCCCTCTTGTTCTTTCATTAAATGACAAAAATTTTGTCAGTTATTCAGAGATCACTTAACTTCTGGGTTCTTGATATCCTAGAATAATAGATTTGGTGGCATTTTAAGCTAATTCTAATTGTAAAATACAATAGTTTATTTTCTTAATTACCTAAGTTGTTTTTTTTTATCTATTGTTCTTATTGGACACATTCAACAAGGAAATATTTCATGCACTCTTTCTAAAGAGAGTGGCTTTGATGTAGCTTGCATTTACTCATTGTTAAAATTGTTTATTAACCTTATTAAGCACATCTATTTTTAATTTTACAAAAATAAGATTCTTTAGAGAATCATTTTAAATGAAGTGAGTGAACAATATTTTAACTAAAAATTAAATAGACTTAATCCATTAATATTGTTATTGTATAGATTTTAAAATATTTTTCCAGTTGAAGATATATTCTATGCAAAGGACTCAAATAATCAGATTCTCAAGGAAAAAGAATTTAATCTATGCTGCCTGGAAACTAATTTGGATGAATATGATGGTATTCAAAATAATAGGAATATTTAGGAATAGTCTTAGGAATATTAAGAGGAATTCAAATGTCTCAAGCAGGGGCTTAACTAGACTGTCTAAATGTAGGATATCTACAAGGGAAAAGAATAAAATTTGGTTGGTGGTTTGAGATGTAACAAAAAATATATTCTTCTGGGCATTATGACCACCAACTTCAGGGCTTCTAATTAGTCTGGCAAAGTGACAGTTCCACATTCTAGTTGAACAAATAATGTATCTAATGAAATTCAAAATCCCTGTTTTTCTTTGAGCGCAACGAGCTACATCATTCACAGCTTTGGGGTATTTCAAAATTAGCAGAGGATGACTTCAGTCTGTCTGATGTTTCCTGGTTAACAAATTCACTGAAACTGTCTTGCAGAGTAATTTTAAGCAACACTTTAATCTTAAACCACAAAGGGAGGTGGAGTTGGAGGTATGTTGCCTTGGTCCTATGGATGCTAATGTGAAGTGGAATCTTTTGTTTCTCAAAATGGTCAATAGCAATTAGTATTCAGTGGTGTCTTTTTATTCTGGTGCCCTTGACCCACCTCTGCCACCCCTTTCTATATAACTCCTATTATAAACTATAACTGGGGATATCCTGGCTTCTTTTCCATTCTAATTAAAGTGCTCTTAGTGAACACGGGGACAATTTTTCATTTCATGAAGAACAATTACTAGAGCTAGGTGAGATCTGCCAATTGGGTTTCATATAACTTTTGACAAATATTTGTACCAATTTTGACTGATGCATTCTCACAACAGTGAAATGTTGGTGAGATTCTGGATTTACCTCAGAAAGGTAGACCCAAATGAGTCAGCGAAAGACCAAAGACAAATGTCATACCATCTTCAATTTTATTCGTAACGTATTCTTTAAGATATTTTATTTTGTCAGTGAGCTGAGGTATATGATGGATTTTTTTTTTTTTACAAAAATTTATTTTATACATACACTTTCCTAGGGCTTTTGTCTTAAATACTCCTCTACTACACTCGTAACAACCTTGAGAAAATGTCATCCTTTCTTGAGTTTGGGTCTATAATGCCTATAGCCATTGTTATGCATCTTATTTTTCTGTTTTTCTCTGGAGACCTTTCTGGGAGCTTTCAGAAACAAGGGTGCTTTGACAAGCAAAAGAAAAAGAAATCTTGATTGAAAAAGAGATAGACTGAGACAAAGAAGGGCAGAAACAGTTTCTCAAAGTGTCTACCTCCAAATAAACCTCCTCAAGATTTAAATGACATAGTTATTTTAAAAACAAACAAACAAAAAAGCCTTAAAAAATGTTTTACTTCCTTTCAAACCTCCTAGCTCCCTTTCATGCATCTCAGAAATGAATCTGATGATTGACAACTAATAACTAAACCCAGCATAGATTTTGTAGTATAATTTTCTAATCCTTTTGCTTCATTATTAAGCCTTGTTCCCTTGTAGTTTCTTTTTTAAATGTTTTAAAATTATTTTGGGAATTAGGCAGGTGAGTAATCATAAAATCTATCTTTGAGTTGTTTTTTTCCCCCCTTTCTTTTTGGGACTCTAATGACATATTGTTGACCTGCATAAGAATGATCTATATGAGATAAATCTAAAGAAACCAAATAGCTGGAAATGTTAAGTAACTGGATTTTTTTTTTATATTCTGTACTCAACTTTTATAAAAAAAATCAAATCAAGATTTGTAAATAACATGATAAATCTATTTATTACTCTCAGAATCCAATTCAGTCAAGTCATCAGACATTACAGTAACCACCATCTTTCCCTCTCCCCCTCACAAATATCTTACAAAACTAAACTGTATAATGTCATTTCTCTGCTTTAAAAAAAAATGATAGAAATCGAAGATTTTGTATCTTCTTAATATACATTTCAGACTCCTTATCTGGCTTTAAGTCCTCTCCAACAGAGCACATGCCACCTTCTTTGAGTTCCTCTAACAGTAAGTTCTATGTCTATATCACCTTACAACTGCTGGTCCATTAATTCAGCAGAATCTTAGTCCTTCAATGGGTCCCAGTTTAAATAGCACTTACTTGGAGAAGCTTTGCCTTTTCAACTAGTGTCAAGTCAGCCTCCTCTAATAATTCCTTACAGCACAATGTTCTCCTTCTAAGCATGTTGTGCATGTTTAACCACAGACTTTTATATTTGTTCAATGCCAGACTTCCTCAATTTGACAATATTCTCATGCTCATAATGGTGGAAACCACGGCTGTTGTGTTTTCTGTTATGTACCCAGCACCTAGAACCATGTTGGCAAGGGAGAGAAGAAGGAAGGGTAGATGAATTTTTCAGGATATATAAAAATAACAATACAATTTTATCATAAATTTTTAAATCCTCCTGTACTCCCAATATTTATAGCTTGGAAACTACATAGTTAAAAGGAAATAAGATGGAGTTTTGAGTCAAAATACAAATGTTTGAGTCCCAGCCTGGCATTTCAAGCAATCATAAGGGACTATAAAACTAATGCAATAACTACACCATTTAATTCATGGTGTGATTGTAGGATCAAATGAGAAAACATAGGTTCATTTAAATGTTAATTGCTATTGTTATTGTTATGTTTTGAAATAAAAATATAAGTTTTCTGAATTAGCCAGAATACAATATTTCATATTATTTTAATATATGTTAATGGATTTAGTATAGTTTTCTAAGCCTTTGAAAATTTCTCTATCACCAGAGCATCTCAATGAATGCTCCTCTCCTCACATTTAAACTTTACTTTCATAAAATAAAATGAACTTTATCTCCAGACCACATGACTCCCAGCCTAAACTTAACTCCCCTTATATGAAGAAGGGTGTGGCTAAAAGCACAAACTCTGGATTGGAGCCAATCAGGGATATTTGAGATCTCTAAACCTATATTTATCTATAAAATGGAGAAATAATAGTAACTACATTAGAAGGATATTTTGAGTATTACAAGATAATGTATGTGAAATACTTAGTAATATCTAAATTCATAAATGTTAATATAAGTGAAAAATATTTTTTAAAAATATTTATCTTGTCTTCTTGACTAAAATGTAAGGAAATCTTTAGTTTTATGGCTCATTTGATTGATGAAGTAAAAATCCGTTACGAAGCTGATCAAAATTAAGATGCCTGGGCAGTTTAAGCTCTTTAACAGGTATCATCAGAACATGCATTTTCTAAATGTAGAGTGTAGGATCAGATTTTGTTCTTTCATCAATATGATTGTTACTGCAAGTAATGTATTTAGGGAGATCTCACTAGCAGACATCAACAATAGGGAAGAAAATTACAAAGAGAAACAATTAAATCATAATGTATATTCCTTGTTCTTAAGTAGCTTTCAATAAACCATAAACATACAAATTTCCCAAACATATTTAATTTCTATCATATTGCAGTCTTTGCTGTGGTGTGGGCTGTAGAGTCATCAGTTGGACTGTTTTAGCCACTAAATAGTAATAAACTGAGCTGGATTTGCCTATGAAGCTCTTGTGATGTTGGTCTCAAAATACTGTCCTTATTCCACAAAATTAAAATTTATAACTATGATGTTTCTGTGGTGATTAAAAAATCACCCAGCAACATGTGCTTTTCAGGACATTAAGTAACTCCGTGACGCTTGCTTAAGGAGAGATTTTGAAATAAACTATGAGGGTGTTCATGGTGTGAGTAACAGACATGGCAGACCCATGTGTCGGATATTGGGGGAAAGTTCAAGATCATAACAGTAGCAAACACTTATATAGGGTTTATGGTGTATAGCTTATTGTATTATGTGAATATTACATAACTCACTTAATCCTCACAAACCATCCCTATGAAGTACTATTTTTATCCTTATTTTATTGATGAGAAAACTGAGATACAAAGAGGGTAAGGTACTTTTTCAACAGCAAAAAACAGAATTGGGATTTGAATCCAGATCTGATGGATCTTAATCAATGACTAGATTTCTGTTCTATGATTTAGCTAACATAAACTCTAAATAAAAACATTTCAAGAAATTGGTAATAAGTGATTTAATTAAAACATTTTTTAAGTGCTAACTGGACTTAAGAGTGGCAAATGTCTACAACATTCAGAACTATCTGATGTAATAAAAAGCTTATCGAAGATTTAAAGAGTTTTAGTTGAGGAAAATACATGAACAGGGATTTTAGAAGCTAAGAAATACTAAATGGCCAATAAGCTTGTTTTTAATACTTAAATCATAGTCAATTTTTTGACTTGAATTAATATTTATATATCTAGCCCCAAATACTTCCATGAACTCCAGGCCCATATAGCCAACTGCCTTCTAAAAATATAGTGGACCCTGTTGGTAGGAATGCATATTGCTGCAGCCACTGTGGAAAACAGTATGGAGGTTCCTTAAAATATTAAAAATAGAAATATCATCTGATCCAGTAATTCCACTACTGGACATTTACCCAAAGAAAATGAGAACACTAATTTCAAAAGCTATATTCACCCTATGTTTATTGCAGCATTATTTATAATAGCAAGGATATGGAAGCAACTCAACTGTCCATCCATAGATGAGTTAATAAAGAAGATGGATGGAATATTACTCAGCCATGAAAAAGAATGAGAGCTTGTCATTTGCAACAACATAGATGGACCTAGAGGATATAATGCTAAGTGAAATAAGTCAGACAGTGAAAGACAAATATCATTTCACTCCTAAGTGGAATTTAAGAAACAAAACAAATGAATAAACAAATTTAAAAAGGGACAAACAACAGAGTTTTAAATACTGAGAACAAACTGGGGGTTGCTAGAGGGAGGAGGTGGGTAGGAGGATAGGTGAAATAGATAAAGGGCATCAAGAGGTACAAACTTCCAGTTACAAAATAAGTAAGTTACAAAGATGAAAAGTACAGCATAAAGAATATAGTCAAAAACACTGTAGTCATGTTGTTTGGTGACAGACGATCACTATACTAATCATGGTGAGCTCTGAGTAATGTATAGAATTGTTGAATCACTGTGTGTAAACCATGAACTAATATAACACTGTATGTTAATTATATATGTAATACAATCGATATATACAGGTATTTCGGAACCAATCAAATTCTTGGTCTATCGATATCAGTTTTGTTAAGTGAATATTCTATATCTGTAAAAATATCACCTGCGATTATTTTGTAAACTCATGTTACCAAAAAATGCATACACTCAATGGTATAGAGTTTTCACCATATATTGAAAGCAAACAAAGTTTACTAAAAATTTATTTAACATATTCAGCTTAATCATTTCAAATTTCAAAAAATTATGCATAAATATACTTATATAGAAGAAAGACAGGAGAGATAGTCTATAATAGTTTAAGAATGGCTGTCTCTGGGTAATGTCATTATGGATATATATTTCTTCATTTGGTAATTTTCAAATTTTCTATCATGACCATGTATTATTTTTGTAGTTAAAAAATACATTCTATAAAAGGGGGGTGTATTTAGCTCTGTAGAAACTAAATTTTAGCATTTGTTTAATATTTCTTTCATAGCAATACTAAATTTGCAAAATTTCATAAATGCTCTAGTGGTTACATAAAGAAATAAAAAGTTCTCTGCTTTCAAGTAATTTATATTATCATTACTTTGGTGTTATGGGGAAAAACAATGGCTAGACCTAAATTTAAAATTCAAGTTGATGTTGAGAGATGAGATACAGTCTTGGAACCAACAGATATGTAAAGCCATAGGTTTCCACTTACTATCATATACTTCAGACATGTTGCTTGACCTTCCTAACCTCAGTTTGCACATCTGTGGAATGGGGCATTGAGAGAGATAATTGATAAAGTGAATGTATTATAAATCAGTATTTCAGATCTAATTTGATATTGCTGTATTTGTACTCTCCAAACAATTAATGTTTTATGTTAAAAAATTATTCATTTCCAGGTAACCGAGTCTTTATTTGTAAATGAATAATATGGTCTGGATCCTAACAATTATTGGGTCATAGGGGAGAGATATTTTTCTGCAGATCCTACCCTCTAACAGCAACTCCATCTATCATACATTTTTATAGGACACCTTCTGTCAATGAAACCCTGTGCTGGGCACTACAGTATCCCCTTAAGTACTTTGTTTCTTTAATAACAGTCCTCTCAGATTCTGTGTATTTGTTGGATAATGATTGATCTGGCATTTTAATCTATCCATATGATCATTTTGAATCAACTATACACACCATCTGAATAACATTGATAAACTCCAATATTAAGCAGGCCAAAAATTCTTCATGAATTTTTAACAACTTCCCCTGAGGAAAGGAAAGTTGCAGTTTCCCTGTGATCTACTCTGATCAGAATGCACAAAGAGTGTTCAGCTTAAGTATAAGGCTTCATAGTTTTGAAGATAATCATCAAACTGGAACACATCCAAGTCAAGTGCCAAGGCTAGGTAGTGGTTGAGACACCCTGGAAGCTAGCTGAAGGAAGCAGAAATGTTTAACCCGAAATGGGGAAATTTAGCGGAGGAGAAGACAACCACTTAAAAATGCTGGACGTTCTACCCCGTGATGATAGTAGAGGCTTGTTCTCAGGAGTTAGTACAACCAAGACAAGGACCTAATGAGTACAGAGTTAACATGATAGCCCCAATTTATACCTGCTGCAGCTAAATTAACCCGTTAATTAATTTAGAGTATCTTGTTTTACTCTCAGAGGTCCCGTAGTGGACAAAAGATACTCACCCTAAGTTTTGTAGGGTGATACAGTGTTTAATTCTAGATCAGAAGGAGCTTAGCCACAATAAAAACTGTCCAGTAATGTAATGAGGCACCTTACAAAGCAACTATTTCCTCTCACTGGTAATGAACACACAGCGGCCTGAATGTCTGGGATGTTTCAGGCAAGAATCCCTTATTTAGTGGTGGCTTTTAAGCTAAATGCACTCCAGATTTTAAATCCTCTTGTTTTATTTCTAATCTTTTATGGTCAAAGTTAAATTCCATGGCATGTGTATTGATAATAGTAATTTTTTAAAATATATTTTTCTTATTAATATAAAGACCTCACCATTTTGTATTTCATTAAATTTCTGTGGGCTGAGAACTAGCAAATTCACACAAATAATTCTATATCAGGTTCCTGGTGGATCATAAGGAGACAGAGGCCCTGCTGTGATAAGTAAAACCAGGAAAGAACTGTTTAAGTTGTAGGAGTTGGACAGAATATAAACCCAATCTTTACTAAAACTAATCTATTTAATATTATAAATGACTTGCTTTTATACTCACTTAATAAATTTAGGGTGCCTGGGTGGCTCAGTTGGTTAAGCGACTGCCTTCGGCTCAGGTCATGGTCCCAGGGTCCTGGGATCGAGCCCCACATTGGGCTCCCTGCTCAGTGGGGAGCCTGCTTCTCCCTCTCCCTCTGCTGCTCTGCCTGCTTGTGTTCTCTTGCTCTCTCTGTCAAATAAATAAGTAAAATCTAAATAAATAAATAAATTTAAATTTTTAAGCATTTATTTATTTATTTGAGAGAGAGCGCACATGAGCAGGAAGAGAGGAGGAGGGAGAAAGCATCTCAAGCAGATCCATGCTGAGCAGGGAGCCAGATGTGAAGCTCTGTCTCACAGCCTTGAGATCATGACCTGAGCTGAAATCAAGAGTCGGTCAGTAAACTGACTGAGCCACCAAGGTGCCCCAATAAATATAATATTTATTTTCTAGTATCGATCATCTCCTGTAACATGCTACTTTGCGGTATAGAATTCAGAGACTGGCTTTGAATTTAAAGACCCAGTTCAAGTCCTCACTCTGCCAGGAACCACTTTTGTGATTTGAGATAAAAGATATAACCTCTCTGAGCTTCAGATTCTTTATCTAGACTACTAAGCAGTGACACTACAATTCTACAGTGTAATTCTTAGGATTAGAAATAATTATGTTTTTTTAAAAAACCTGGCACAGAGAATGCATTCCAAAGTTAGATATTATGAGAGACTGTTTCACAAACAGTGAATCTATTTTAACCTACTTGCCACTATTTAATGCTGCTCTATTTGTACATCCTTGTGCTCAAGGTTGACTGTCCATTTGTTAGCACATCTGCATATTCCTCATAATTAATATCTTTTTTAATGACATATGGTTTAGTGACTGGAAATTGAGTCTTGCCTTCTGTTTTCAATTTGTTTATGACTCAATGACTCAATGTATGTGTCTGAACTTTAATTTTCCATTCTGGAAACTAGAATTTAAAATCCTTGCTCATATGTAGCTATTTCAGAAAATGAGAGAAAATGTGTAATCCAAGGATTTTGAGTATGTGCCAAGCTATTCAGTGGCACAGCCAGGATGCACGTAGATAACAGGCCTTGGTTTCTCTTGCATTATGTTATCAGGGAAACCTAAATGAGGACGCCAACAGTCTACCCTCTGAAGTGGGGGCGGGTAGTTCTCGCGAGGCCGCAGTCAGATTCCAAGCTTAGCCAGGAAGCAGCAGCACATGGACTTGGAAAGAGCGTGGGCAGAGTGGATGGTGTCGCAGGCCCTGGAATCAGGCTGAGGACATAATTATGTAATATATACCCCACAGGAGCCATTTCACATGGTCCCCATGGCAGTGCCCTCTTCAAGGACTGTCCCTCTGAGAGACAAGGTCCAGTGTACATTTGGATGTGAGTTTCTGACGTGTGAACCCCCCTGAAGCACTTACACCTCTTGTATGCTGTGTACACATGCTGTGTTACAGTTACTTGAGCCATGTCTTTCCTCTCTACTAAACATAAAGTAGATGGTCTAAACCCCTCTTTCCTTCTACTCCGCCCTTTCCCTTCCCCCAGCAAAGAATCTTGTGCAGAATGGCATTCAGTCTATTTTATTACAGATTTGAGTTTAATACAAACTCTCATAGACTTCTTCAGTATCTTAATGCAGTATTTTATTCCAGTATTTATTTTTTTTATAAAGGTTTATTAATTCATTAGAGAGTGGGTACATGCAAGCGGTGGGGGGGGGGGACAGAAGGAGAGGGAAAGAGAGAGAGAGAAGCTCGAGCAGACCCCCCGCTGAGCATGGAGCTGGACTAGATTCACAACCCTGAGGTCATGATCTGAGCAGAAATCAAGAGCCAGTTGTTTAGTGGACTGAGCTGTCCGTGCACCCGTATTCTGATATTTTAAATGCACACAGATACTACGAAAGCACACTGCAATAGTAACAGGTTGGTGGGCTGTCCTGAGAAATGGGTGTATAAGAGAAGTGCATTGAATTCATTTTCTCCCCAAAAGTTTCCTCTTTTGACCACGACAGCCTTGATAGTCACCAGTCACATGGAAAAAAGAAAAAAAAGGCCTCTGATTTTGCTTTTTAGAGCTCTCCTCAGGGATCTATAACTTTGTAAGGAGCAAAAGTTTAGGGCATTCTGTTTGTTTTGGGTATTTTTTTTTAAAGATAGGGAAGAATCCATAAGTGCGCATCATTTAAAAGTTGAATAAAATCATATATTTAAAAGGTTATAGCATCCAGAGTATTCCAATTTGCGATTTAATTTATGGCTTAATGTGTTATATTCATTTCGCCTTCCAAAAAAAGGTTAAATTTGAAATTTCATTAAAAACTCCCTTCCTTTGAATTTATAGATTGGGGTGGCTGTTTTATCCACTTGCCGTGTAGAATTAGTATTTACTGAACAAGATGTGTTGATTCAGGAGGTTGTCTGTGGAGTGCTTGCCCCGTGAGGGTCATATTAAACTCGAGAGAAGCTTTTTGAGCAACATAGCATCTTGGAGACAATATATCAAGCTGATAGATACACGGCTCTTCTGTTAAGAAACCAGGGGTGAAATTATGGCTGGCTCCCAGTTATTGCTTTGGTGCTAAGGAGCCTCTAAGGAATAGGTCTAGGATAAAAGGGGTTAACCAGAGGGGAAAGAAAGTTTTCCAAAATTCAGTGTTACTAGAAGCATAGAAAATGAATGGTTATATGTTAATAATTTAAGATGATCACTCTGTTTGGAAATATTTTGCAATTTTATATAATCAGCATGTGACCAATTTAATGGGGCACATTTTTTTGTCATTGTTATCACTCAGGAGAGAACCCAAGACACTGTGTTATTATCATGGAGCCTACCTCGGGGCACACCTCCATTCTATCTTAATACAGTTTTAAACATGTGAATGGATTTTTGTGTGTGTATTTAAAACTCCAGTTTTTTCATGTTGATGACTTACCAGAACTAATTTTTTCCCCAAATTTGGACTCTTGATGATATGATATTGACACAGAAAAATTAGACAAGAAAATAGTCAAGTGATGGGCATGATTTTGTATGTTCTACATCATACACAATTTTGTACTTTACTTTTGCCCATGCCTTTCGATATATGTCCATTTATTGTGAATCAATTAAAAAACATAGAGCATATAAGAAATAATGATTATTAAAACTCTATATGTTCACAGATAAATGATCAGTTAGCAAGTCTATAGCAGAGGATTATGGGATGAGTGGCCCTGGACAGAAACCCTACTGCATCCCAGGCATGCCACATTCCTATTAACTGAGGGAGCAATTTCATACCATTTCATGTCTCTCTCTCTCTCTTTTTTTTTTTTTTAAGATTTTATTTATTTATTTGACAGGCAGAGATCACAAATAGGTAGAGAGGCAGGCAGAGAGAGAGGGTGGGGGGAAGCAGGCTTCCTGCTGAGCAGAGATTCCCATTGTGGGGCTTGATCCCAGGACCTGAGATCATGACCTGAGCCAAAGGCAGAGGCTTAACCCACTGAGCCACCCAGGTGCCCCCATTTCATGTCTCTTAAAGCATCTGATTTACTCTCACACTTTAGCACTGAGCTGATGCCTTTGCTCACTGAGGAAATGGACACCATCAGAAATGGTCTGTTTTCCATCATGAAATCAACCTATCTCCAGTATCAGCAGTCTCTGAATTCACTTCTGTACAATGGGTATACCATCCCTGCTCTTGTCAATGGCGATTGTGCCCTGCTGGCCTGCTTCTCTCTCCCATACAAGGAATTAGCTCTGGCAGTTACTCTTCCTTCTGCTACATTATCATTTCCCCATATCTCTTCTGTATCTTTCCAATAGGTATGCATACACCATAAAACCTCCCAGTTTTTAGGACACCTTCTTTTAGTACCAGAAGCTTCTCAAAATGTTGCCCCATTTTCTACTCCCCTCTAGAAAAAAAATCCTTCAAACGAGTTGCCTGTGCTCACTATCCCTTCATTCCCTTTGCACCATCTCCAGTCACAATGCCACGCCTGCCACTGCACTGCATCTGTTCTTGGCACCGTCACCAAACACCTCCACTGGGCTATATGCAAAATATAATTCTCTTTCCTTAAACTCTTAGCACGTTTGACAGTTGATCAGTCCTTCCTTTTTGATATGCTTTCTTTGCTTGACTTCCAGGCTGTACCTTCTCTAGGATTTTGTCCTCTCTGACTACTTCTTTATGCCTCCTTTGTTGTAGAAGATTCCTCCTGACTTCAAAATGTTGGTGGACCTCGTAGCTCAGTAAACAGATGCCTTCTGCACTCATTCTATCTGCACTCACCCACTGAGCTGTTTCATTAAGTTTCAGCCATTAAATACCGCACACACCATCATCCACAACTCCTGTCTAGATTCATACTTGCAGCTTCTTCCTGGATGTCCCTCTTGGAGATGTGGGTATGCCTCTCCAGTATAACATGGACAAAACAGAATTCCTGGTCTTCCGCATAATGAATCTCTCCCCTCAGCATTCCTCAGCTCAGCAATGGCGCTACCATTCACCTGGGAGGTTAGGTTCAACACACTGACATCATCTTTATTCCCTTATTTTCTCTTAGCAAATACCCTCCACACTCACTTAACAGCAGAATATATCACCACCTCTGCTGCTGTCACTCGAATCCATGCTGTTGTCATCCTTTACCTGGATACCTACAATAGGAGATTTCCCTATGTCTACCCTTGCCCCCACTCCTCCATTAGCATAGAGTAGCCTTTAGAGGTTCTAAATTGCACCATGTCCTTTATTAAAATCTAGCAATGGCCCCGAAATCCATTTCAAATGGAATCCAAAGCCCATTGTATATTTTCAAGGCCTAGAACTAGAAGGGATCTCAAGGGATCTAGACCCTGCCTGTCCCTGCAGCCTCCTTCCGTTTTCCTCTCCATGGACTGTGTCAGCCACATTGACCTCTCCACTGTTCTCGAATACAACTGATGTGTCCCCTTCTCACTGTCCTTGCATTTACTTCCTCCCTGGCTGGATTGCTCTTCCTCCAGACACTCTCATGACCACCACCCTCATGTCATTGAGGTCTCTGCTCCAATGTCACTTAATGACATGATCTTCCCATGACTTTCCTGCTCAGTCTGAATTGTTATGTAATAATAAAATTGCACTTCTTTTCACTTTCTCTTCCCTTACACTGATTTCTTTTCCTCCTGAGCTTAGCTGTCTGGTAGGATCTTATGGACCCGTTGGCTTACTGCTTGCTCGCTCTGTTTACATCTAAGTTCCACAGGGTCTGAGGCCATGTCTGTTTGACTCGATGCTGTTATCCCTCCACACAAAGAATACTACTTTGCACAGAGTAGAGGCTCAAAAAATGTTTACTGAATAAATTAGTGGGTTATTGGTGAGCTCAAAACCCTTACAACTGATTGATGAAATCTGTAATATAATTCGTCCATTCTCGTCACTGGCCATTCATTAGCTTCATAGTCCATAGGTAGGTTCTCCTACAGGAGAAAGTACGTAAAACGTATATACTACATAAGGGTATGTATGAAAAGAAGTTGAAAATGAACCTGATAATTGTTTTCATTATTTTGATCCCTTCTCTACTAATGACCTCCAATATTCTTTGGCCATTAGAAACATATATTACAATAATTAGAGTTTTCCTAAAAACTGACAATATAGTAGCACTTAAATTATGCTAAGGGAAGTTTGGATCAGTCTGATATAATAATAATAATAGTAACAACTAATAATTACCAAGACCCAAAATAAGGTGCTTTATTTACGTTGTCTCCGATCTTCACAACAATTCTCAAAGAAAACTATCCCCATTTGAAAGATAAGAAACAGGCTCAGAGCCATTAGGTGATTATCCTAAATTCACAGGGCTTTGCTTAATTTCTTTTGAGTTTCAGGCTAGCTTTGGAACAAATTTTACTATGATAGTTTCATTCAATATAGCTGCTGGAAAAATTAATTTAATAACCAGAGTCATGTTGTCATTTTTTTAAGTAGAATAGACTTCAGTTTCACTCATTCCTCTTAGACCTTATAGAACTATTCAAATAGATTTTATCAAGTAGGTAGACTGAATTCAGGAAAAATTGACCAGAGGTTCAACTAGACTAGAAAAAGCAACATATATGCTTCAACATGCAACATATTTGAATTAAGGACAACTGACTGTATAAATCACATGAGGAAAAAACTTTAGTTTTTATAATATCATAGGTGAGAATTAAATCTGGAATGTGCTATTTTCAGTTAATCGTATATGTTTATCATTGTAGAAAATACAATTGTTATAAATCATCTTAAAAAAACAAAGAGTCATTTGTATTCATGAATAGCAGTGTGATTCAGTGACACTGGGTGATGTAGATGGGAGAAACAAAAGATCTGGACTCCTTCACTGATTGCTTAGCAAAGAGTTAAAATAAAAAGGTGCTTTAATATTTGGTTCACTAAGTTCCCTCCCTATTTTCAATTAGATAAACAGAAGTACAGGTGGGAATGTGCTGCATATTCATTTGTCTTGCTGTTTGGGGACTGGCTTTTAAGATTGAAATACTAATGTAATTGTGGTGAAATGAACAATAAGGAAGTACAGTAGTTCAGGAATGAAAATGTTAAATTAAATGGACCATGTTTAACATTGTTGTTGATCCTGAGGAACAGTTTTTCCAGTATATGGAGCATTTCGATTCCATCCAGCATATGTTCTCCACAGTTTTCTCTGCTCTAATTCATCTGTGTTTTTCGACAGCTCCAGATGGCGTGCTGCCTCCAAGGCTTTCATCTGCCACTCCAACCAGTCTTCAGGTTGTCTGGTCTACACCAGCTCGCAACAACGCTCCTGGCTCTCCCAGATACCAACTCCAGATGAGGCCTGGCCATTCCACCCATGGATTTCTGGAGTGAGTATCCTACTTCGTCCATCCTCTTCCCTGTCACGTGGATTATACAATGTGGACATAACTTACTTTGTCTTAATTTGTGAATAGGTCAGTTCTCATGGCAACAAACAAAGGCCACCTTTTAAAAGTACAAATAAACAAAAAACAAGCAACACCCTACGGAATATTTATTTGCTTTGCAAAAATATCTGTATTTCATTTATATAGCATTAATATAAGATTTCTTCCCCCTTAACTTTCCATGAGCATATGTATTGCATAAAGCAAGCATACACCTGAACTGAAAAAATAAAATACTGTCTGGGCTGTAGAAACAAAATTATAATACTTAGTCTACAGATTCCACGTGGCAATCAGTCTTAATCGTAGACTAGAATTTTCTCAGTACTACTAGAATTTACATCTCGTATAAATGCAATAGTACAAACCCTCAGCCAAATGGCTCCTTATTTTAAGAGAGATCTCATATAACAGCAGAAAATCATAGTACTTAACTGTACATTGATGTTCTCTGAAACTTCTTTGCAACAAGATTTTGTTTTTTTTTTAAATTTCTTTGAATATCTAAAAATTCCTAATGAACATTTCTTTCCTATGTAGGTTATTTTCCAATCCTTCTGCATCGTTAAGTTATGAAGTGAGAGATCTCCAACCGTACACAGAATATGAGTTTCGGTTGGTTGCCTCCAATGGATTTGGCAGTGCCCATAGTTCCTGGATTCTCTTCGGGACTTCAGAGGACAGTAAGTGGTCTGAACAATACACCGCCAAATCTTGTCGACATGAGGGGCTATTAAATGTCTGAGTTTTTCCAAAACCGAGAAATAAGCATCCACTATTTTCTTGACAGTTAGTGACAGTAATCTCTTCTAGGGCAATTGTAGTCAGACTCTCCAGAACTAAGAAAAATGTAGGTTGGGGAACTTGGAGGGTGAGGACTTCAGAAGAAAAATTACTACAGAAAGAAGTAATTCACACATGGCCCCGTTCTATCCTTCAGGGTACATCTAGGTAACCTGGAAGAGGGAAGTTGTCGTCTTCCACTCACGGTTATCTGCTTTGGAGGAATTCTGGCAGGCAGAAGAACATGAAATAGGGGTCTCGCTTCATGAGGATTTTTAGTATGTCCTTAAACGTTTTCCTGGAAAGAGAGTCCCTTATACTTTGAATCACACCTGAAAGACAGACTTCAGAATAGAGAAGTATAATCTGATAACAACGATTCTACACTATTACAAAGAGTAGATTGGGATTACCTTACTCAATCAAGAGACTTTTCTGGTTTTTCGTGAAAGAGTTATATTTGCATATATGCATTTTTACTAGGTTATATATAGAAAATAAATACATGGCTATAGTACTTAGTATTATACAAATTGCTTCTATATAAAAGCATATATATGGAAATGTAATTTTTTTTTTTTTTTTAGAAAAGTTTGAAATTAGATCAAGCTCTGCGGAGTGAATGAGGACACTGTATCTTTGAACAATGAGGTTTTTAGGGTTACTCTTGTCAGGTCTTTTAATCAGAGGCTCCTTAGAAGATGTGGCTCAGTTGGCCAATTGCCATTCTGGCCCTATATCCAATGAGGACCTGAGTGACTTTCAGAAGGCTAGATATTAATCAGAAGACATGGTATTTGAAACAATATCAATTGTATATTAAATAGATCCTTTTATTTCTCTAATACTCTTAATTATATTATTTTAGTAACGATAAGACATCAAATGACATAGAATCAGAACTATTTACCCTCCTTAAAGCTAACTTTATTTTTTTAAAAAGCCATTATGAACAATAATATATAATACTTCGTACATTTCTCCCAATTTGTAATTACTCCCTGGGAGCAAGTTAGGTACTTTACAAGGGCACATCCAGTCCTTTTGGTCTCTCGGGTACCATTTAGTAAATTATCAGCACAGTGCAATAAACGACACCCAAGACCCAGAAAGCATTAGTGCACTACTCAAGGCACCTACATCCCTTTTAGGGAGAATATCACACACACTCTGGGGAATCTGACAACATAGTCACCAACTGTATACACATTTAAGGAACTAGAGAGCTCACCTTCAGAGTAGGTTTTTAAAGAAACATTTTTTTTAAAAAACAACTGAAAATAGACTTTTAATTCTCCCTCATGGATAGATCATGCTTGAAGGCACTCAGTAAAGGTTAACTAAAAATAATTATTCGGCCCATTACAGAGGTGGTGGCTCCTTAGAATGCCACACTGAAAGAGGAGGGAAATGGACTCCTTTTTTTGGCCCCCACAATCTCTATTCCCACAGAGAAAGGACAACAGTTGGATTTCCTCAGTGCTGATTCTTCCTGACTAGAGGCCATGATCTTCTACCTACAGGTAGGAAGTTGACGTATAAATAAAGTATAAGACATTGCACAGTACCAATTGGCATAGCATTCTTTGTTAAACAAATTTCTCCTGCCTTATCTTACCACAAAGCAAATCTTACAGAGTCTAAATGGTTAGAATTTTCGTGCACGTAGACATTGTGTTGTGATTTGCAAGGCCTGGGTTTGAAGTGAATAGTATTAACCCTTCATCTTGTTTAAGAATTGGTAACACACGGCTTTATAGCCGGTATTAACCCAAGAAGCCCAGCCATCATTTTTATTTAAATCCCTTCCCTGAAACCAATGACTTCTTTCTTCTTTGGCTTCATGTGCACACTGCAAAGTCACATACATTATGAAAGAGCCAAAGGCTGGCCATTTGCCCCACTAGGTTAAGTCACCAGTGCTTGCTTACCCCTGAGACATAATGGCAACACACTCTATATTTTGGGTGTCAGTGGAGATGGATGCCATGTCTGAAGGGATATGCAATTGAGTTGATAAAGAGTGAATGATTGGCATTTGGCACAAGCGGTTTCTTCTGTCAGGGCTTCAAAGCATTGCTTATGAGACCAGCCATGATGACAGCTCCATACCAGGACTGCACTTCATACTTGATCCTGACCAGCACCGCCCATTTGCCCAAGTGCAATTTTTAATGTAAAAATTCTACATATCATCTTACAGAATAAAACAGAGAAGTCACCTCATGCCCACATTTCAATTTCATACCATCAACAGGCACCTTTCTGCCTCAGCCAAAGCCTCTCGGAACTTCCTGGTGCCATAAAAGGACACCAAGAGCAACATTTTTAGTGTGATATAGCAAGACTGTGATTTTCGTCAAGCTTGTGACATGGCTGAAACTGGAAAGAGATAGCTAGGCAGAAAAAGAACTGTACACAGAAAAACAAATGCTGCTTTGAGTGCAAAGAGAAGTTCCCATGGACCGAGAAAAGTGTTGTGAAGAATCTTAATAGATTTTTTTTTCAAATAATTTGTCATTTATATCAGAGTACCACCAATAGCCAGTTCCATGCATTTTTAAAAATCTAGTGTGCTGGTGCTAAATAATAATAATGCACATTTCCTATGAATATTTTAAATCTTGTTAAACGTGTGTTAATAAAAGATGTTTGTTCCAGCCAACTTGGTCAGTGTAGTGTTCGACTATTTGCAACCAGATAAATACAAACAACTCCTGGTTCTTGTTGTGTGTGTGTGTGGTGGCGGCGGGGGGGTTGTTTTTGGTTTTTGTTTTTTTGCATATGCTGCTGGCAGTTCAAATCTGCAGTTTACAAAAATACATTAAGATTGTGTTAGACTTGGATGCGTATGATTGACAACATGAAGACACTTGCCAAAGCACTGAAATTTCAGGATATTTTTTTAACCTGAAATAACAATCATTCCTGCTTACATTACTGTTCCTGTTCTCTTGTGTGCTCACAATTGTTTCCTGTGCAATATATGCGTATAGAAATTGTAGCTGTCTGGAAGGGTACTTTGGCTGACTAAAATCCTGCCCTGTGGAAAATATAAGTTAACCCACTGTTCTTTAAGAATGTGGATTCCCTAGACCATCAAAAGTCAGATAACCTGTTTATCTCAAAGTTTTTTAGGTAGCAAGATTGAAATATAGAATATCTTTATTTCAGTCATTTTAACAGCAAACATTTGTGGTGTACACCGGCAATTAGATGAACCTGATGAAAATGACATTGTTTTCTAAAAATGACTTCTCTCCTTCCAAAACAAAACAAAAACTCAAATTGGTTCTAGAGTAGACTGTTGAGTTATCATATATTTTTAAAAAACTTAAAAAACTTGATTTTACTAAATTTGAACTTAAAGACTCCACATTTATATTTCAACCACTCATCTAAGAGGCATTATTAAATCAAATTTGTGGGATTTTAAGCAGTTTTTCTGTAGATTTACCTAGACAGCTTTTCATAAGCTCATCATTTTGCTGACAGACTGACTGTGAGTTTTGCCTGGAGTATGCTAGAACATAGAGCTATGTATCCTATCATTTATACAGTAGAATTTTAAGTATTCTTTACATACTTTACATATTCGATATATTGGACCTTATTGTTATTTTTCCACACTTAGAGTTGTACCGTGAACAAGGGATGAAGCAATGAGAAATACTATTCTTGTATCTGGATCCTGCTTTACTTTTTCTGTCAGCATTTTTGAGAATCCTTTCCCTAACCCCCTCATTCATCTTTGAGGTTCTCACAGCAGGTTACAAAGGAACAGAGATTCTTCTGAAGTGAGATGGAGAGACATTGCAATGTTAATTGACATCTGTATCTAACAGAACACATTTCTTCCTCTTTGTTGTCTGGCAAAATCTGCTCACTCATCAAGCCTCTGCTCAAATGTCACCTCCTCCATGAAGCCTTCCCTCCCCGTTGCTACTGTCAAATTTCAATTTGTATTGTACTTCATCAATAGCCACTTCTGAACTGTAACTTCTCAGGACCTAAGTCTCTGTCTCATTTGTCTTTGTACCATGGTCTCCCCTTATCTGTGATTTTGCTTTCTTTTATTATGAGTTATGGCTGTTAATCTCTTAGTGTGCCTAATTCATAAACCATCATAGGTATGTAGGTATCGCAAAAACATAGTATGCATAGGGTTCAGTACTATCCGCAGTTTCAGGCATCCACCGGGGGTCTTGGAATGTATCCCCTGCAGGTATGGGGGGATGACTCTGTATTCAGGGCCTGGTGGGGTATCTGATAGAAAGCAGATGCCCCAAAATTGTGAGTTCAAGTATTGATTGAGAAGACTTTTATTTAAGCAACCCATGAAAAGTCAACCAAAACTCAGACTTTATCTGGGTACCTTTCTTGTCTCAGGGACTGAAAGAGACATCAAAATTACAAGGATGATGTAGACACTGTTCTTTCCTTGAGGCAGCCTTTATCTAGCAAGAGGGACATAGAGTGAAACTGTAGTTAGAGAATAGAGAACTGAAGCTTCTGTGACAGGAAGCCCAGAGGCCAAGCATTTCCCTCAACATGGGATGTCAGGAAAGCCTTCCCTGAGAAGACCAGGAGAAGGAATAAGGAATGTCTTATATTTGGAGTTCACTTTATTTAATAGCACATTTCAAATTTATTTCTTCACAATCGGTCCAGAAGAAGGCAGAAGAAGCAATTGTTGCTGGGTTGTCTGTGGACACAGGAGACCTGGGGGGTGGCTTGCAGGTTGTTCTACCAGTGGTTTCAGCCTCAGTCTGAGATAAGGCAGATGAAGAGGAGAGGCAAATGTGAGAAGGAAATCCCCAAAACATTCCTCATTCTCTCCCTTGGTCAGAAGCAGCCTGCTGGCTTTCCCTTTCATTCAACATTGACTGTCTTGACTGGGATAATGAATGTTCTAATTAGAGAGGTGTCTCCTAGCCCAAAATTAGAGAGGTGTCTCCTAGCCCCTTATTTCAAAATGAAGCAGGAAGGTATATATAAGAAGAGAGTTCTAGAAGGAAAATACTTTTTCTTATTCTCGAAACCTATACTCTGAGTCTTGTGACAGGGAGAAGTAAAACTATGTTATGAAACTGGATTAATTGATCAAGATCATTCTGGAGCAGGATTTTCTGGATCATTTAATAAATACAGTTGTACTCTTAAGAATATTTAAGTTTTGAAATTAATATTGCATGGCCCACATCTTTTCACTAGTGTGTTTTCGAATTTGAAGTCTCAATCTGCACCTTAAGAAATGTTCTCTATGAGAGAAAAATAAGAACATTTTAAAATTAGAGTGGAGCATATCTATAGCAGTAGATTTTATTTTATTTAATGAAGAAATATGAACTACAGGTTTCAATAATGTTGACAATTATTTTGCTTTCTCTGTTCTAAAGAGTCTTCCTAATTGTTTTAAATTTTAGCTTCTGAATGCTGACATATAGGTATCTTGTTTTGTCCATAACAGAAGATCCATGATGAAAAGTAAATTATTTCATCTGTTGATTTAGAGAGCAAAATGGCTCTGTATGCATATCACTACATACTTTGTTTTCTGGTACATGGATCCCACCCCCGCCAAATTCTTGTACTTCGAGAATTAATAAAAGCAAATATTTATTTTTTTTACATTCTTATTTTTATATCCTAAGATCCAAAGCTAAAAGCAACTAACAGAAACTCCTTTGAAAGGATGGATTGATTAATGAAATGTTCTACCCACCTGGCCTCAATATCCCACCTGCGCTCTTGGATCTCTTTTGGCCACATAAGGCATACTGTTCTTCCAAATCTGGAACTTCCAGTTCTTTCAGGACATTTTCTCTGCTTTCATGAATTCTCACATTGACACTTTTAATTTTCTGTCCTAAACTTTCAAGGAAGAATCCGTAGCCATTCACCACACAATACGCCCCAGTTCTTGAAGTCAAAATATTCTTCCTAAACTATATTCTGTTCTCTCATGGGAGAAATGGAGAAAAAGAGTTTCCGATATTGGTTTTCCTCCTTGCAGACTCTCAAATAGTATCCTTTCAATTTCAACAAGCTTCCAGTCTTCAAAACCTCCTTTTATTAGATACCGATGTGATGCCCGTGTTACACAGCCCATTTCCTATTTTATCAGTTGTCAAGAAGCTGCACATTCATTTTTGTGCAAAACAAGGAGTATCCAGTTTTAATATTTGTTTTGGGATACAACTATCGTACCCCTTCATCATCACAAGATTAATATTTCTTTACCTTTATTTTATTGGTCCTATTTCATTTAAGTCTTTTCTTATGAGCTGTCACAAATACTTTTTGGGGAGAAGTTGAGATATAAATAATACATTGATAAAATAATTCATGATTAAAGAAAAGATAGAATCCATCCCTCTTCTGCTAACATATCAGTAGCAAATATCGAAAGACTACATTAACATTAGCGTGTAATATATTGCTATATATAATTGTACACCCATCTATTTGCCACCTTGATTTTGAATTTACTGGCAAATTTAGGGGATATTCATGTGTGTAGTTAATATTACTGAACAGAGCTTTTAAACTGAGTTTTTAATTAGAACAGTAAAAAGTTGCTTTAGGGCGATAATGAGAACATAACAGGAAAACTGAGCAGTCGTGGTAATTCTAATAGCGAGCAAGTGTAGAATACTTGAGCGGACCACTAGAAGTTCTGTCTGTGCCCCAGGTGGAAGTCATTCGAACTGTTTATTCTCCCCACACCCACATACACATGCACGCGCGTGTGCACACACACCCATCCCGAGACGCACACCTGACTATGAAAATAAAAAAGCAGACCCCTCCGCTAACGATTGTGTTACTCTGTTTCAGGCTGGGGCTGAACTTTTGAAGCTGATGAGCAAAATAGCTTCCCATAAAAGATAATTTCATTTGCCAAAATGAAACTACTTTCTGTTATTAATGCTGTAATGAAATGGCCTGAAATATGAATCAGGGATCTCAACAGGAAGGATGCTCCCGTTCCCAGCTCCAGGAGGGAGTTCTCTAAACAATTACACCCACGGAGAGGGCTGTACAGTTGTATTTTCATCACTGGCCAGTTGAGCTGTGTGGCTGTCATACGTCCCAGTCTCCCCTCCAGTGACAGCCGCATTGACAACATGTTATACTCCACATTGATTTTACAGTTAAGGAGCTGATTGTGATATATAGGGATTTTAAGAATTCAGCTGAGAGGCTGACTTTTGCCTTTTATCATTCCATTAAAATTTTATAACCATCTTTTTCATGTCATTTCATCCATGAATTCTTACTTTAGAAAGTGATAGCTACCACTGTGAGCATAACTTTTCTCATGTTCAGAGCTTTTTATTGTATTAGCAAACTACCCCAATTATAGTTATTACTCATGTTTTACATAATTGTGGTGACCCTTTCCACCATGCAGGAGCATGCCAGTTGATTTGTATATAGAATTAGATGATTCGGCTTATCATTTTAAAGCATTAAATTGAAAGAGTGCCAGGAGTCAAGTTTTAACACTTCCCTGGCCAAAGGAGCTAATTAAGCTCCTTTCAGCTTTCTCTACTGAATCACACAAGTTTAAGGACCCTTCTTGCAACAAGAGCAGGGAGCCAACTCAGCCAGAGCGGGAAGCTAATAAAATGTATGCTGGCTTTTAAGGGGCGGGGGCGGGGCACGAAATTGAAATTGAACATTTCATCTTTCCCAAGATAAGAGATCATCTTTAAGGAAAGCCTGTGTTCTGGGAGAGTTTGAAGTGCTAGTTCATCTCGTGACCATAGACGTTTCACCTATAAAACTACCATCAGATTCAGGAGAAAAAAAGGCGTATCCCTATCCTAAGAGGAAGCAAACTGTATCTTTGTTTCTTTTCTCTGAAGAAGCTCACAGTTTAAGAGTGCACAAATGAGGAATTAACTAATAATTAACTAAGCAAGACTCTGCTAGAAACCCTCATAGAAACTCTCCGGATTCTTAAATGTAGATTATTCTTTTGGGGGAGGGAGGGGGAGTGGTGAGATAGGGTAAGGCAATAAAGACTAGAATCCCCTTCTTTGATTTTAGGGACCCCAATGTCAGAGGATCCGGTTTTCCAAAATGACATTGGCATCTTGTAAGAGTCACACTTACCTTCCTTTAGGAAAAGCCAAATCTGGATGACGAATGTAAATAAGCAAGGATCTGTATCCTTACAGTGATCTATTAATTGCGGCCACTACTATCTATTCGGAGAATAAAAGAAATGTCACAGTGGTTTTAAGAAAGCTTTAAGATGAAAGCTAACAACAGACTAACGTGGAAAATATGATCCTTATCAAAATCACTGTACCTTTAGGATTTTTCTCCTTCAAATCAGACGCATTCCCAAATTGTCGGGAACGGCTTGATTTCAGGGTGAGCGCACCATAACATCTTCCCTCTCAAAAAAGTAATTAAGATTCGACCATCAGTCCGGTTGGTGACAAATGTGGGTCGTGTTTTGTGAAAGTGGGCTCGTATTCATGCCCACATAACCCAGCTATTATTGTAATCACTGGCTTTAAGAAGCAGCGGTTGCATTTAAAATTTAAACCTGGGGTGTAACACTGAATCACACACACACACACACACACACACACACACACACTCACATAATCAACACTGTTTTAAACAATTACTAAATCCAAGTATATCTTCTTTAAAGATTTTCAATAAAATCTAATGTTCACAGAAAAATCTCATAAATGTCAAAATTGCTGTGGGCAGAAAAGGGGGATATAGTATTTTCTTGATCTGTCGTAGCAATTTATAGATTTCAGGCCGCGGTTTATAAGAATGCTAAATGTTCTGGAATTACAGCTGTTACTGATCAGTGATTGAGCCAGATTTGTGTTATTGCACCATGTTCTTGCTTGTACCTAGAGAGCAGTAAAGCCTCCATCTAATAAAAAGCACCTGCATTTTAAATGAAATTTCAATTGAAAAACTTAACAGCCCTTCAAATTGCAGAATTTAACGCAGCCCAGTAAAGCTTAAATAACACTTTGCCTCCGCAGGCTGAGGGGTTTGCATTCAAGGTGACTTGATTGTGTCGCATGGAGAAATTATTTACAATTAAGGAATTTCTCTGGAGGGCTGCAGAATATTTGCTGTTCCACAACACCTAAGCAGGCATATGGTGGGCCTTTTTCAGTATTCATGGAGCCTCCTGAACCTTTATGATAATTGAATCAGTTAGAGTGCTGAGCGGAGCAAGCATAAAACCTGTTAACCTAAAGGTCAGATCTGTGCATTGTTTATTTATCAGTAGGTGAAAGAGCTAAATCGGCAGCTTCTGTCACAGTCGCAGTAAAAAATCACCTATAATATTAACAGGGAGTAGATAAATTGCAAAACATGGATTAGAATGATAAACAGAACTAGGTATAATATGGAATATATAATGAGAGATGCTGAAGGATTTTACTGGGCTGTAAAATATGCAGGTTTGTTATGATAGTGTTATTGATTATAATTAGTTGCTGGGGCTCTAGAAAAATGGAACTTTGGTTACGGCAGCCCTCTGGTATCGTTCCGTTTTAACACCTTTAGTGCAGAAAAGTCTGCTTCATGTGTTTTATCATTAGCTTAAGAAAGACAAATGAATTTGATGAAATTCTCCTAGAAAGGAAAAATGACAATTGAGCTCTATAATATTCAACAAGTACTTCTCGCACATTTAAGAACAAAGCAGTCACAGTCCTTGTCTCTACTGTCCTATGACATCTATTTACTTTCTAATTGGCCTTTGCCAAGTGTCCAATTTCATACTTTTACAGAAGAGTAATCATTCATTTTAGTTTTATTTTGAAGAGATGGGGGAAGTTTGCAAGAGATAATCACTTTTTGTATTTATGCCACTTTATAGAACCTGGACCTATGGACCCTCCAATTCTTCTGGATGTGAAGTCAAGAATGATGTTGGTCACCTGGCAGCATCCTTTAAAGTGCAATGGGGTCATTACCCATTATAACATTTACCAACATGGCCACCTCTCCCTGAAAACTTCTGGAAATATCACTAATTGCACAGTGATCGATTTGCGCCCATATACTGCCTATAAGTTCCAGGTAGAAGCCTGTACTATGAAAGGATGTTCCCTCTCTCCAGAGTCCCAGACTGTAAGGACACTCCCAGATGCACCGGAAGATATCCCAAGTCCAGAGCTGTTCTCTGATACCCCAACATCTGTGATTATATCTTGGCATCTTCCCAAGCACCCCAATGGCTTGGTGGAGAACTTCACAATTGACAGAAGAGTCCAAGGGGAGGAAGAAGTTACTACCCTGGTGACTCTCCCAAGAAGTCATTCCATGAGGTATATTGACAAAACTTCTGCTCTTAGCCCATGGACAAAATATGAATACAGGGTAGTAATGAGCACTGTTAATGGAGGTACAAATAGCAGTGCTTGGGTAGAAGTGACCACGAGACCCTCACGACCTGCTGGGGTACAGCCACCTGTGGTGCATGTGCTAGGACCTGATTCAGCCGAGGTAAGACACTGAGTGTTCTTTCTCCTTTGCAGACTTCGGAATTTACCCTGCATTGACTCTGTGTTGAACAGAGCCATCTACTGACAAAAGGCACACATTTGTTGTTTTAGGCATTCGCTGGAGAAACTGGGTTTTGGCCTTTGGCCCAAACTATCTTGAATTCGATGTCAGTTTTTCATTTCTCCCTGTATCCCCTTAATTATATTGTTGAGATGCTTCCATTTGCCTCACACACCTGAAATACTTTGAATGCCACAATGGGATGCTTAGCTTAACCACCACGTCAGATTTAAATAGATCAGAAAATGAGAAGAGATGGGAAAATGCAGACGAATGGATTAGCATACTAACAAAAGTTCCAATTACCAATATTCTGATTTTTTTTAATGATCAAAGAATCAAAATGATGGGGAAAGAAATAAAGATAGCATATTACTGGGCTATCTAGAAAGTGTTCAGTTATTCACTTCATTCTACTGGGAATGAACTCTAGAGGACAGGATAACTACCATTGTTTTGGCTTGCATACAAACTTCATTCAAGGGAAATTAGTGTAACCAAACAGGAGGGAGTTTTGTAGCTTAGAAGCCTCTTTTGTGTAAATACACACATGCTTCCATGGATTCAGTCTTGTACTACTGCCAAAAGTATTGGTACAGTAGCTTGCTCACCAGAGCACAAAACAAAGGATATTTGCATAACAGCAAAGTTCATCTGTTGAAATTATTACTTGGATCTATGTTGTGTGTTCTCTCTCCCCCACAAAAGCAAACACTACATGTTGCTAAACAGTATAGATTGTTGAAGAAATTTAATTTGACCTGCAAACTAAGAGCTATTTTTAAAAGCCTTTTTTAGTTTCAATGAGAGACTAGCAAGGCAACACACCTTTTTGATAGAAATATCAAAAGTATATCAAATTCTGTTGAGCACCCACTAAAAGGAAATTAATTTGAAGCACATGGCATATAGTGTTTATTAGATTGGGCAATCTTAAGAATCGCTCTTCATTCAAAAGAAAAACCAAACCAAACCAAACCAAATCCCAAACAAACCTAGAGTCATTAATCATTCCAGAAATAACTTTTTGTTTTAATCCTGAGGGAATCTTACAGAACTTCAGTAGCAATACCAATCGATACAATGCGACTTATGCACTGTCCCTTCTCAAAGGCAAAGCTACATATGTACTGGACATTTTTCTGGATCCTCTATGACAAAAATTTAATAACTAGTCAGATCTGAAAAAAATAAATATTTTCAGAAGAGTAATGTCTCCATGCACAATGCTACTTAATTTGGCATATATAAATAATGATCAAAAGTACCCAATACAAGTGGCCTTGCTTTTTCTTCTTCTTCTTTTTTTTAATTCCCACTTTTGATTTTGTAACCTCATCCCAGGATGAAACAATGTACATGGCTTGTCGGCTTGCTTGACTAAAGTTTAGATTAGCTTGGCTGGGGAGCTCAATGTCCCAGGCTCTCACCTACCAGGTCAGGAATCTCAAATCTCTAAGAAGGTACCTGAAGTATATGGCTGTAGTACATTAACAAAAGTTTTTTTTTTTTAAATCATAATTTTAAATCATTAATTAATTCTCATTATATTTATATCTAGAAAAGAAAAGGTTATCAATGAAGAGACTCTTCAGGAATATTCAGCTGAATCTAGTTTAGGCTGATACATATTTAAATATTAAAGTGACATATTTGTGCTTCAATATAATTGGCTCACATTATGTTCAGAAAGATCTTAAAATTGCTAAACTACATCTTCCAGTGATACTGCTTACCTGACACACAAAAGCGTGTGACTGCAGTAGAGTGATTTCTCTCTGTAAAACATAAGATCTAAAAGTTAAAATTGCGTATACATGAAATATTAATGACAAGTATCGTCATTAATGCACCGGTTAAGAAATTGATTCGACATTTACCACATAGAGTCATTCTGAGTATTAGGATGAAGGAAATCGTCACTAATATTAACAGCAACCACAATAGTAACTTCAGTTCTGCTAACATTTATTGAGCAGGGACATACCTTCATGAGTGCCTCTTTAAGCACTGAGGATACACCAGAGACCAAAACAGAATCCTTACTTTCATGGAACTTACATTTTAGACAGAACTACATGAATAAATATATAATATGCTCAGAAGTGACAAGGACTTGGTAGAAAAAAAAAATCAGCTTAAGAGGAATAAAGAATACAGTCAATAGAATGGGGGAGAACAGGACTGGCCTGGTATTTCTCCCTAGTTCTTTCTATATTGGGCCGTATGTTCTGTTCACCACCACCCCATCCTGCCTGTAAGAAGTCGTGATCTAACAAGGAATGCAGGGGAAAACTCCATATACTTACTTAGGTCAAACAGAAAACAAGTAACATGATAATAAGTGCAAAAAGGTGATATGACTTGGCATACATTTGAGCTTTAAGAAGGGAAAATTGGAGAGCACAGCTGTATATCAAAGTCATATTCTTAATTCTGTTTTTGATTATTTGATTATAAAGAAAATAAATAATATATGATGTCAGAGAGGTTATCTGAAAAAGTAAAAACCATGCAGGTTTATTTGGTATTTAATCATGTAAGAAAATTCATTGCATTTTCTAAAGTTGGCAAAAGTGCTCTACTAAAACTTGAAAAAGATAGTTTGGTAGAACTATAGACTAATTTCATATATAAATATAGATTCAGAACTTTTCAATAAAATATTAGCAAATTGAATCAAGGAGTATATTAAAAGAATGACATGCCAGGAGACATTTGGCTTGACTCCAAAAATGTAAGGATGGTTTAATGTCATGACATCTATCAACATACTTCCTAAGTCAACTGATCAACAGAGAAAGCTCATATAATTTTTTTATCAATAGATGCAATAGAAAAAGGACTTATAAGATTTAGCAGCCATTTCTAGCAAAAATTCAATGTAAAATCAGATTAATATAAAGTCGATTTCTAGGATTGCTGGTGTTTAAGACTCAACTGTTCACTTTATAAAAGTGCAAGATTTACAAGGTTGTTTGTAAAGGTTTAGAGGTTGCTATACTGAACTATTTTGTTTTGTTTTGTTTTTAATTTTTTTCATTTATTTATTTGTTTTTCCTCACCATAGCACATACTCTCCCCAATGTCCATCACCTAGCCACCCCATAGCTTCCACCCCCCTCTCCTCCAGCAACCCTCAGTTCATTTCCCAAGATTAAGAGTCTTTTATGGTTTGTCTCCCTCTCTGGTTTCATCTTGTTTCATTTTTCCCTCCCTTCCTCTATGATCCTCTGTCTTGTTTCTCAAATTCCTCATGTCGGTGAGATCATATGATAATTGTCTTTCTCTGATTGACTTATTTTGCTTAGCATAATACCCTCTAGTTCCATCCACGTCATTGCAAATGGCAAGATTTGGGGTTTTTTTGATGGTCTTGAGTACAATTGAGGACTAATAGAAAATAAAACATGCAGTTGTGTAACTGTGATGTGGCAAAAAAAAACTTCGATGGTGATGACTCAAGTGCAGCCCCACCTTCCACAGCTAAAGCAGAAAGAAAGACAACAGGTCTACAGTTCTCAGTCTTCAAGTGTCAGAGCTTTCGCTCTGCTCAGACTGCTAAAGACACCCACTGTGATCATGGGCTACAAGGAGTAGCAATGTCCACCAGATTCTGTCCATGCATTGTGTTACTAGGGTGTATACTCTTAGTGTTGCTCATTTACAAATCTGATAATAACCCAGAGTAAAAAGAGTTGTCTTAATTACCATTATCACCCATTCATGAAGGTGGACCTGTCATTGATGTCTGCTTAAATCAAATAATAATATATATTATTTATATATATTTGTAGCATCTTATGGAAGAAAATGAAATAGCAATGATGACTACTATTTACCAAGTTCATATTAAGTTCTAGGAATTGCTCTCATTCAATGCTTAATCCACCTCTAGCAAAGAGATACTATTACTATCCCCATTTCATAGGCAGGAATACTGGGAATTAAAAATAGAAGTAACCGGGGCACCTGGGTGGCTTAGTGGGTTAAGCTTCAGCCTTCACCTCAGGTCATGATCTCAGGGTTCTGGGATCGAGACCCTCATCGGGCTCTCTGCTCAACAGAGAGCCTGGTTCCCCCTCTCCTTCTGCCTGCCTCTCTGCCTACTTATGATCTCTCTCTCTGTGTCAAATAAATAAATAAAATCTTAAAAAAAAAAAAAAAAAGAATAGAAGTAACCTACCTAAGATTACATATGGAGAAGAGTTGCGATTCATCCCAAAGCGATATGGTGGTTCTAAGAGCCCATGCTGTTCTCAACTTCTTTACACTGCAACAGAAGGAGACTATGCTGTCTTCCTGGGTGAAAGGACTTAATTCCACAGTAAGTTAATCCTTCCAAGGTTGACATATACACCTAACATCAATCAAATCAGACTGCCAATAATGTTTTGTTTCAAACTGGATAAAATGATTTTAAGTTATATAAAGAAGGCTAAATGGTCAAACTAGTCCAGAAAATTGTAAAAGAAAAAAAATGCCAAGGTGACATCTTCAGTATTTCAATTTATCATAAAGCCACTGAGTCATGACATGGTATGGTATTAGCATAGCAACAGACAAATGATCACTTGAACAGACTAGAGGTCAGATACAGATACAAGTATACGTGAGAACTTAACTTATTCTAGAAGCAACATTTTATTTCAGTGGGAAATAATGGTTTTTTAAAAAAATAGCACTGGCCTGACAGTCCATGTGTAAGAAAAAAGATCTTTCTATTATATCATAACTAAATTCCAATAA
The DNA here is from genome assembly GCF_002288905.1 of Enhydra lutris kenyoni. Classification (NCBI taxonomy): domain Eukaryota; kingdom Metazoa; phylum Chordata; class Mammalia; order Carnivora; family Mustelidae; genus Enhydra; species Enhydra lutris. The sequence goes on along the minus strand of NW_019154109.1, from coordinate 18,059,145 downwards.
ATTAAAATTTTAATGTGAAAAAATAGAAAGCTTAGAAAAAGAATTTTATATAATTTAAAGATTAGACAGATCTTTCCAAAGAAAAACAAAACAAAACAAAAACCAGAAACTATGACTTAAAAGAAAAGCTAGGGGCACCTAGCTGAAGGGTCTGCCTTCAGCTCACATCATGATCCTGGGGTTCTGGGATTAGAGCCCCATGTTGGTTGGGCTCCCTGTTCAGAGGGGAGCCTGCTCCTCTCTCTCCCTCCGCCCCTCCCCACCCTGCTCATACACTCTCTCTAATAAATAAATTAAATCTTTAAAATTAAAGAAAAAGAAAAGATTTTTAAAAAAAGAAAAATAATTCTATATAGCTAGAAAATAATTTGATTGTTTCTTGCTGGCCATAAGACTCCCTCAAAAAAGAAAAAACAAAACAAAACAAAAAAAACGTTAAACTCCAAGAGATAGATTGGTAAAATACAGCTGTAACACACATTATAGAAAAATAGGTTATTTCCCCATAATATACAAAGAACTTCTAATAATTTAAGATAAAAAAGGTAATTCAATAGGAAATAATGTGCAAAATATGGATAATTTAGAGGGGAGATATGCAAAGGGCCAATAATATTTGGAAATATTTATCCCTTGCCAAAAAAGTCAAGAGAATGCCGGGGCACCTGGGTGGTTCAGTGGGTTAAGGCCTCTGCCTTCGGCTCGGGTCATGATCCCAGGGTCCTGGGATCGAGCCCCACATTGGGCTCTCTGCTCATCAGGGAGCCTGCTTCTTCCTCTCTCTGCCTGCCTCTGCCTGCTTGTGATTTCTGTCTGTCAAATAAATAAATAAAATCTTAAAAAAAAAAAGTCAAGAGAATGCAAACTAGAGAAATAAGTAGTAATTAAGAAATAGAGAAATAATAAAGTAATAAACAAGCAAAAACTGAAAGGAGTGGTAATTTTAATAGTTTATGAGGAAGCAGATCATGGAAACTTTCTTTCATTGTCTGTGATAAAGTGAATTACCTCAACCTTTTAGAAAGTAATCCCTCAATAATGACTAAAATTAAACATAATATACCTTCTGGCATAGCAATTCTTGCTAATTTGTCCAATAAAAAACAAATACAACAATATATATGCATATATTTTCAAATATTGTTTTTAGCAGTAAGGAAATGTCAATAGGATAAAAACTGAATAATTTGTTTTCAGTCATGAAAGGAATATTATGTAACAGAAAAAGAATGAGTTTGTCCTCTATTGTTAAGTATAAAAATTAAGTTGCAGATTAACAGGTGTAGAATAAACATATCTCGTAAAAAATTTTAAAAAGAGAAAGCTTATATATGTGTGGGTATAGTTGCTTTGGTTATATGAGCATACTAGGAAGTATGGGAGAATATATCCCAAAATATTACCTATTCCTTTTAAGAGGGTAGCTGGCAGTGGAGAGGGATGGGAAGAAGGTAGAGGTGAAAGACCATAATCAACTATATATCTATATCTATATCTATATCTATATCTATATCTATATCATCTATATCTATATCTATATATTATAAATATATAAATACTATACATATATACTCTATCTCTAGTTTTAAAATGCAAATCTAATATCTGAAATGAGAAAGTAATGTTAACAATTTTAAAAGAAAGCGATGACATTTTGAAAGAGAAAATTTAATTTTTTTTCAACAAATATTTTATTGTACAATTTATTCCATGTGAGAAGCTTTGCAAGGGAGTCCGTTGTTAAGAGGAATTGGAGTGAAGTATTCCACACTGTTGGTCCTTGTATATCCATATGTTGTATTGATTAAGTAGTCTTAGAGTTACCCAATCACATGTAGACATGAAGCCTTCCAAAAATAATAACTGAAAAGAAAACTGGAAATCTAAGAAGCACTCAACTAAAAAATAATTATGATAGGCAAGACACCTCTGAAATAAGCATTTTATTTCTAGCCAATAACTATAATTCTATGTAATAGATTTCAATGTAAAATTACTGTTTTAGAGAACATCTATCTCTCGCTTATTCAGGTCAGGAAGAGACTCTTTGGTGCTAGTTTTCTGGGATTCGGCAATACTCCATAATCCTTCCTGTGGCCCATGTATATATAAAAAACCGTGGGAAGTTAAACTGAAAGTGTTAATCTCATACATTTTGGCCATACTATAGTAAATATGGTCTTAAGCCTAGGAAAGAATAGAGTGCAATATTTAGCTAGCTGGCTCCTTAAAATCTTAGACACATTTATTTTTAATAATGGCTGCAGGATATTTTCAGGAAGGTAATCCAATTAGATGCCACTTCTGTTAGCTTACTGACCATAAGGACAATGGCCTTCTCCATGAAAAAGTCCTTCGAAAAATTTCTGTAGAAGTAGATTCATGTCTTCCAATTCAATACTGTCAAAAAGACATTTTCTTTCTAAGTCTAACTTTTTAAATGAGAAAAATAGTTCATTTCTAGATGTAAACATTTATAGTAGAGAAAATTGGATTTTTTTTTTCCCCAAAGATCAAATGACTATCTCCAGTGTCATTATATCCAATCTCTTAACCTCTTCTGGATATCTTATCCAAGATTTATCTCTTTATTTTAAAGATTTTATTTAATTTGAGAGAGAGAGCATGAGCATGAGTGGGGTGAGGGTCAGAGAGAGAGAGGGAGATGCAGAGTCCCTACTGAGCAAGAAGCCCCACACAGGGCTTGCTCCCAGGACTCTGGAATCGTGACCTGAGCTGAAGGCAGATGCTTAACTGGGTGAGCCACCCAAGCACCCTTCAAGTTTTATGTTATGAATGGTTTTTCTCAGCCTCAATACCAAGTTCCAAATCAATTTACTATTAGCTCAACTGCACAGACTGTCTCCTAAGTTTTCATTCTTTCGAGTGCTGCCAGACCTTGACCTGAACTAGGAATGTTCTAGCTTGAGAGGCAAAGAAGTGGTATTCCACATATCAGTAGGGTTGAATTTAGCTATCATAACCCTTCCATTTTTCATGTACGTGACAAGTATCAAGAAACCCTGAGTTTGACCTTGACTCCTTGTTTTGTGTCCACTGAGCATTGCACCTCCAAAACAAATAGAATCCTGTATCTTTTCTACAACCTTTGCTCTTTAGGTTTCTTTGATCTTCCCTACATGCAGACACATCCGCTATGCTCATAAGGAACACATTTAAACCTTCTTTTCACCCTAGCACAGTGTGGGCCACTCTAAGAAGTTTTTAAAATTAAAAATTGCAAGCCATGTAGTAAAATCTGAATAGATACTGGGTCATTGCTAATTATAAATTAGGACACAGTCATCAAGCAACTAGACAACTGACATGTGGTGGGAGCCCATTTTGTTGCCACTTATTAGTAAGAATGCCCTCTGAAAATCCCAGGTGATATTCCTTCTGGAAGAAACTTTTCCCTTTGATTTAAGATAGAAAATGTTGGTCAGTCCTTCTCTATCCTAATTTTTGTTACTTTTTTCTGTCTTTGATTTTGTATAGAGTTACAAATGTGGCTATCAATATATATTTACTCTGGAAATATATCTTTTAAATTTTCAAAATAACTATGCTCAGGGAAAACATATAATCTAATCAGCTGTGAGTACAGTTACTTACTGAATTCTATCTCCATGTGCATGGCATTAAATGGGCATACAATTTAGGCCCTGCCATCAAGAAGCTTACAGGCTATTTAGGAGATGAAATATATACTCCAAAATTTAAGGGACATTGCAAGACAATGGTAAGAGAGGAACCAGAATAGTATGTAAAAAAGTGATTTTATTAATGGCCTATATACATTTTTCTAGGGTTCTTTTACCCCCAAAACATGAGCGTACTCATATGCTTAAGTACCACTTAAAAAAATTAGGCAAAAAAAAAAAAACAAGGAATATTAAACATTGTAATATTCCATTATAAAATGTTTCTTTTTTTCTGGTGCTCAGGCCCATGTGTTAGTTAAACAGGATCGTCCTTTGCTTGCCTTTTTCAAGGCTTATCTCTTATATCTGAGACTAGAAATTGCTGTTGCTTTACTTTCTACATGATGCGCATGTGAGATTCAGAAACTCAATTGTGCATCCTCAGAAAATGCAAAGTCTGATTCCTCCACCCTCACTATCAAAAAAAAATTAGTGACATATTTAGAGTACATACTAATAATGCAAAGCGGGGAGTTCTGATGTTTCATTTAATTGAGTTATAAACAAGAAAACTGTCAAATCCTGCCGCTGTCCCATTGATGCCTGCGGATGTGTGAATTTCCTCCATGTGTGTGCTCTGTGTCCTTTAGAACACCCACAGTGGAGATGAATCACTAAGGTGTGTATTAGTCTGACAGTCCTAGAAAGTATCATGATGAAAAGCCAAACCCAGGAAACAGCATTTCATTTAGTTCCTGGTGTACTGCTAATTGATCTCAAACCTTTCATTACTGTCTAGTGCAAAAGGCTAAGTCGAAAGGAGGCATTTAGAAAGTGGCTTAACTGAAAACAAGGCACGGCAAAATTCTAGGTCTTGTGAACTTCACTTGCTCTGTTCCTGTGTTGTCACACTGATTCTAAATTTATCTTTTATTTCAGGTCACTTGGAAACCCCCACTCATGCAGAATGGAGACCTGCTTAGCTATGAGATCCGCATGCCGGATCCTCGTATCACAATAACCAATGTGACTCCCTCAGTGTTAAGTCAAATAATTACTCATCTGATTCCTTTCACTAATTACTCTGTCACCATTGTGGCTTGCTCAGGAGGTAATGGGTACCTAGGAGGGTGCACAGAGAGTTTACCTACCCATGTTACCACCCACCCAACCCTACCTCAGGGCATTAACCCACTGTTGGTGGTTCCACTAAGTGAATCATATGTTGGAATTTCGTGGCAGCCACCATCCAGACCAAACGGACCCAATTTGAGGTAAGAGAAAGTGACTGTGCATTTGGATTTTGCTATGGTCTTATTCCAGGAAGGAAGGAAAGAAAGAAAGAAAGAAGGAAGGGAGGCTTTTACTCACGTATGAATGTAGAACTAATTCCTAATTGGATACCCCCACTCATAACTTGAATACAATTTCATATTGTATATCTCAACTTATATGGAGCCTTAGAAGTTCGAGATAGAAATATAATTTTGTGAAGCTCTCAAACCCCTTCAAACAACAATCACTGTTCTCTAACAATTTTTGATGTAATCCTTCTCTTGATTTTCAGAATATGTTTTTATTATATGTTAGACAAACTCAATGCCTGTTCTGAATGATACATTTACACAAAAATGCCTCAAAATTCTGAAGCTAACACAATAATTCTCTGGCAGGGTATTATTATCTGGAAACTTGTAAAGAATGTGGTCAGGGACATAGATAAAATGAAAGAAACGTGTGTGATTCTGAAATAGCTTTTCAACAACCTCAACTTGACACTGAGCCAAGAGTAGCAAGTTGATAATATTATCATTATTTATAAAGCACTGACGGGTTGATGTCTTAGAAAACCATTAACTTTATAAGCATCTTGTATTTCCACTTTGTGTGAAACTGGTGATAATGTTTTGGCAAATCTGAAATAGAAGAAATCTAAAATGTTATCATTCTTACTGATAATAGTAAAATGTGAATGTAGCTGATTGTTTCAAAATAATTGAATACCTAAAACTTGAGCCAGAAGACAGTGATTACCTGGAAAAAAAAACCTCATGATTGTAAATTAAGATGTTTTCTTTTCGTTTATGTGCACACACCAGACACTCATGCTATGAAACAACCTGAGTTTTGGTAATAACATTAGTTGAGATAATCCCAATGTTTCTGCTTGTCTTTTGCTTTAGATATGAGCTTCTGAGACGTAAAATCCAGCAACCACTTGCATCAAATCCCCCAGAAGATTTAAATCTGTGGCACAATATTTATTCAGGAACTCAGTGGTTTTATGAAGATAAGGGTCTTAGCAGGTGAGATTACAAAAACTATAAAAACAAATGCTGGCATTTAGTCTTGAGCACGTTGACTAGTTCAGAGTATCTTTGTGTCTTCATTGTGTGCGCATGTTATCAGTTGTGCAATAAAACATGTTCGGTGATTATCTGTGGCATTAGTCATCGAACTGCAACAGTCAGCATGTTTCATGTTTGCCATCTTCACTGTACACTTAAAATAAGCCTTTTGAATTCGAACTTGTACATATTTAAGCTCTAGCAAGACATGAAAACTTAATAGAGGAATTTGGAAAAACTGAACATCTATAAAATGGGGGAGGAGGGGAGAATGACTGGGCACTTACCAAATGCTTAGTACTTCTGGAAAATAATTGTTACAAGTCACTGATCCAACCCACAAAAAATTCTTTAGTTGGCACACCTCAGATTTGAAAGAATTCAACGTAGGGTTTAAAGGAACCAGGAGACAGGCAAACAGGATGTCAGCGAAGAGCACCTTGTGGGAGAGCCTGCTGACCTGGGTGCGTTTCATCCAGCACTGGAGAACCGGGTTTGGGACTTCATGCAAGTCATGTAACTTCTCCAGGCTTAACTTTTGTTGATAAAATGAAGAGATTGGACAGAATTGAATGATTTCTCAGGTTTGATGAGTCCAAGCAATGTAATCAAATCACCAGAAAACAAAACAAAACAAAAACCCACAAATAGTGTTTTATGAATGCTTTTCAGACGTGTTTTTCAATAACTTTTCTATAAGCTTTATTATTTTCCTGGACTCACCACTGACTGGCTCTACTCTGACTGCTGTGTACAGCTCTGGCCTTGCCTCCCTCCTCTTCCTCACCTAGGCTTGGCCCAGCCTCGTTCACCTCACTTCCAGGGCCTGTGATGTGTCACTTCCTGGCTCAGCTTCTCCCCATCACTGCCCTCTCTCTTTGCCTGACCAGCTTATCCATCTCACGCTGGCCGGGAAGTTTCCTAGTGGGCTTCCCTGCCCACTCTTCCTGGTCTGACTCAGCTGCCCCTCTGTATTCTTACAACACCCTCACATATCACTAGAGTCAGTAATGTACTGGCCTGGGGACTTGTCTGGACACCCCATGGTGTTGTCAGATCCACCCTGAGGCAGGGTCTTTGCTTTCATGACTTCTGAACCTTCAGTCCCTAGACTACTGTCTGCACATCCTGGGCCCAGGAATAGTTGTTAAATGAAAGAATATGTCAACTCAGGAAACGGTGGGTTATTTCATTTCTCTGTGCCTTAGGAATGTTAATTGTATTGTTATTCTCTTTAGGGGAATGGATAGAACTAGGGAAAATCTCCATCCTTCTTAAAGGATTGTGATGGGAAAACCTTATAGATATTGTAAGGTTCTGGGGGGTGGGGAGGTAGCATGAATCTGATGAAGCTATAGAGTGAACCACAGGAAATTGCCATTTTTTGGTAAGTCAACCTAAATTATCATGGTCACTAGACTGTTCACTATTTTTAATTATTTACTTCATCCAACATCATTCTATAATTACCACTTCAGTTGAAGAAATTCATGTATTCAGCAATTTCTTCTTGCTTAAAGGCACTAGGATAAGACAAAAATGAATTCAGCATAACCCTTGGCCTCAGAGACCTCACTCACAGTCTAGTGAAGGAAAACACACCACACCCACGGCTATGTGTGTACTAATTTCTTTTTTAAAAAAAGATTTTATTTATTTATTTATTTGAGAGAGAAAGAGCTTGGGGGGGAAGGGTGGAGCGGGGGTCAATCCCAGGACCCTGGGATCAAGACCTGAGCCAAAGGCAGATGCTTAACCAAATGAGCAACCCAGGCACCCTTGTATTAATTGCTGTCATCCCAGTTCGCTACTTAGTCACCAGTACTGCAAAGGGAAATCATATAGAAAAGTAACTTTCTACAATCTGTGAACTCTGAAGGCCTTAAATATACCATTTCTAAAATAAACAGACCTTGACTATTTAACATAACTGAATCAGATGTTTAGCCATGAGATGTTTGAAAAAGAGAATAAACCTCAGAAAGTTAATGTTTCTTTGTAGAAGAAATGAAAAGTTATAAAAGAGAGCCAAAGCCAAATATTTATTATTGAAATTTTAGTGATACCTCTAAGAATTTTTAATGAGAAGTCCAAATCTAAGATCTAAGAAAAGAGATATAGTTCAATCCCCAGAAATCAAGTTGAAATGTAAGGTGACATAAACATAGGGATGACAGTTATTTCTAAAAGGGAGGTATACATCTAACAAAATATGCTGAGTGGTATTTTGACTAGCATCATAATACTAAATGCCAAGGGATTTTTTTTTCTCCTGCTAAGACTATCAAAAAAAATATCTTTTTTATTCAAATAACTGCTATGACCCATGTAAGCAGCTTGTGGTAAAAACCAATATGCATTTCTTTTTAGTATTAAAAATAAACAGTGTGAGTCTTCATATGACGAGAACTTTTTTTTCTAGCCCTCTACCTTTGTAAGTCAAAAGAAAAAAAAAAAAAAAGTCTAGGGTCCCTTTCAGCCCGTGGAGGGTTCTCTCACAGCTCTGAGAGAAAACTGGAAATTAGTCCACTGATGGGCACTGTGTGCTGTGACCGTTCTTCTTTTACGAAGTGATCTTTCTCAGTAGAGGCTGCCATTACCCACCTTGACTGCTAGCAGCTAGGGCTCACGGCCCCTGCTGGTAAGCCAGGGGTCTCTCAGACTGCAGAGGGGAGGACCTGAGCTCTCAGCTCACTTTGTTACACACCTGTCTCACAGCTCCTTAATGACCCTACCCTTTGGCTTTTGTCTTCTTGACGTATTTGTTTGGTTGCTATTTTTTGGAATGGGGAGGACTAATTGAATTCTAAAGCCTTTTAGAGAACAAGCAATTTCCTATTCTCCTCAGACTCCATCATTCCTTCTTTCTTTCTTATCTTACACATACATAAATAAGTGGAACACTGAAGGTGTCTCTCTCCATCTTGACCTGATATCACCACAGCTATATCTAGAATCCGTTTTTAAAATGGCACTTTTCTCGATATAAAAAGTAAAATTAAGATTCACTGGGCATCCCTTTATGAATGTATCTGTGAGTGTAAATATAAAGTAAAGTCAATTTCGTTGGTCAAATGATCTATTTTGGTTAGCTGTATGTTTATCATAGATAGAAAACACACCAATTTAATATAAATTATTATTATATTCTGAAGTTCAGATCATTCTAGTAGTTATTTGTCCCATTTTTATCTCCATGTACAGAATAGAATATTCTGAGCTAATTATCTAAATAATTTAGTTTAAACAAAAATAGTTTTGTTCCTATGATTGTCTTAGGTAAGGGGTGATTTTATCTGAGCTACACAGTTAGGTTGTCTCATTATTGAATTTTTGCTCTATGTAGACATGAATTCCGTGTAACTGTAAGTTTATATGATTTGTCAGTTTCTAACTTTTCTTCCTTAATAATTCTGTGCAAAATAGTCAAGTTATGGTTGTTGGGGGAACCATAACTTTGGGTTCCCTGACATTTTCATCACTTGGAAAACCTGGTGAACATGCTGTTATCATCTGATGCTGAGGTGAGCCAGGCAAGGTTTAATGGGGGGCAGCGACCTCCTCATTGTAAACATCAGCCTACCCTTATGATTTCCAGTGCCTTTTTTCTGAGTGATCAGATAAAACTACCAAGAACACAGTGATGGCATGCCCTCTTTTTTGTTTTGGATTTGATGCAGGAGGAACAAGTTATAAGAAATAGTAAGTTATTTTTTTCTACTTTAAGGAAAATTTTGACTTGCAGATAATAGTACCTTAGCTGCAATTAAATTTATAAAGGGAGGTATGTTCAAACTCCTGTTCCTTTTCTAAATGTACTTCTTTGCAGTGATAGTCTGGAAAGAGACTTCCATGTGACTCCTCAAGGATGCATTAATTGTCTTATCGTTAAATGAAAGTATTCAGGGTGCCTGGGTGGTGTAGTCGCTTAATTGCCTGACTCTCTATTTCAGTGTGGGCCTCGACCTCAGGGTCCTGGGCTTGAGTCCCACGTCTGGCTCCATGCTCAATGGGGAGTCTGCTTGAGGATTCTCTCTCTCCCCTAGCCCCTCTACCCCGCCTCTAAAATAAGTAAATAAATCTTTTTAAAAAAGATTTTATTTAGGGGCACCTGGGTGGCTCAGTGGGTTAAAGCCTCTGCCTTCGGCTCAGGTCCTGATCCCAGGGTCCTAGGGAGGGAGCTTGCTTCCTCCGATCTCTCTGCCTGTCTCTCTGCCTACTTGTGATCTCTGTCTGTCAAATGAATAAATAAAATCTTTAAAAAAATAAAAATAAAAATGAAAAAAATAAAAATAAAAAGATTTTATTTATTTATTGACAGAGACATAGAGCCAAGAGAGCATGAGTGGAGGGGATGGCAGAGGGAGAGGGAGAAGCAGGCTCCCCACTGATGAGGAGCCGAAGGCAGATGCTTAACCTTCTAAGCCACCCAGGTGCCCTGTAAATAAATCTTTTAAATAAATAAATGAAAGTGTTCAAAATTAACTATTCATCTTATTTTCAAAAAATAGTTGGACTTGAGTGTTTTAAAATTAAATTCTTTAGCTAAATATACCATAAAATCTAAGTTTAAATTTTATTGGCATAGATTCTAATTTTTTTAAACCTTCCAAAATGAAATGTTTCAAGCCCTAAAAGAGGATGTAATTTCTGGGAGATAGTATTCAAAAGAATAGAACTTTCATTCCCCTCCTTTGCAATAAGATCAAATGTACACAGATGACATGTCCTGCTTTGCTAATATAGAAAGACAGGGCCAGTTCCAGGAGACCTGGTGGGATCTGCCAAGGGAAGGCAGGGGGAGTTAGGAAACCCTCTCCCCACCCATCCCCCCTGGATGTAGCCTATGTAGCCTGTAGAAGCCAGGGACTGCTGGGACCTTCAGCCTTACCCTTTTATCTTCTAACCTCTTCTTAATACCTTGCTCCTGGGCTTCCCTCTCTTCCGGTTCTTCTCCTGGGTGTTCTTTTCACAGGCAGCTCTGGCCACTGCTTTGTATTTGGGTTTTTCACGCTTTTGTAGAACTGTGGTTTCAGTATACAGTGTCAATTGCAGAAAAAGAAAAGAAAAGAAAAGAAAAAAAATGGAAGTGGAAGGAAGGCTTTTCTCCCATGACCACTAATGTGAAGTAGATCCTCTTATTTTCTTTATTAATGTCAAAATGTGAATAAAAGTCAGAATGAAAGCCAACTTCTGTACACATTATTGTGCCATCTCATAGGAAGAGACTTATTCAAAATGAGCAAATATATGTCTATTTCACATTTAAATTAAAGTAGTAGAGTCACAGTGTCTCCATTGAATTTTTTTTTCATTGCTCTAAATTTACCTGAAGCTATCCTTTTGCAAGTGCCATTGTATGAAACCTTACCTCATGAAAAATGAGTCTCCAAATGTGGAAGAATGCATTTTTGTCATAGGAGATTTTTTTTCCCCTCATGTTTTATTCAAAACCAAAAAAACAAACAAAAAACCCCCCAAACTGGTTTCTTTGCATTTTTTTCTAATGTGATGACATAGTAGAGCAAAGAAAGAAATTACAGCAAAATTATTTTAGGTGTGGCATTCTGGCAGCATGATTGTAGATGGCCACAATCATATGACAGCAGCAGCTTGCCCTCGCAATCTGGAAAGTACCGTGTTATGAAAACTTTCAAGGGTGATAAGCATTACTCTTCAATATCAAAAGAAAAAAATCTTCAGTAGTATTTTTAGAAATGGTAAGTAAGTGGTATAAAGAACAAGCAGATACTGTCAATGAAATATATATACATATATATGTATATACATATATATTTGTGTATGTGTGTGTATATATATATATCAGATTTAAGCAGTAGAAACAGGTGTTGCATTTTTGCTTATTTGTTCATTCCGACAAAGGATTTGGGGATGTAAGGAACAGTATGCTATCTGAGGTTTCTCAAATCCTCCCATGTATGATGCTGTACTCCAGCATGTGCTGGGCTGTGGCAGATATGAAGAAGTTAGTGGAAGAAGCAAGTGAGTAGCCTGCGTTTTCAGAAGCATGATTTATATTGGTGACAATATTGACACATGAATTCTGTTAGGACATCAATAAAGTTGACACATTTTTAATTCTGATGAAAATAACCTGAGGCATTCTGTGGCTGCACTGTAGAATTTTATTGGTTACAAAAACACATCAGACCCTTTCAAGATGCAAGCCTTCACACGTTTTGCCCTGGAATGTTGCTTCCCACTAGACAAATGTCTTCATTGCACAAAATGCCACTTGTCATCAGTACCTATCCCAAATATTACCTCCTCGGTGAAGACTGTATGACTGGATGAGGTTCAGCTAGATGCTCTAGCTGAACCATGTTGGAAGAAAAGGGAATAAATGAGCCCATATTTTAGAAGTTCTCATTTAAAAACAGAGTTCTGTAAATATGTATGTTCTCCGGTAGAACAGATATCCTGTTCATTATGTTTAGCATCTAGAATGTTGTTAGTGTTCAACAAATATTCTTATATGAATGAACAAATGAATGAATGAATGAATGAATGAAATGATGTAGCAACATGAGAGACAGTATAATGTGTAAAAGAAACATCTTGCTAAGTTTTAATAGGACTTCTTTGTTGGACAGGTAGATTTTTGTGACACTAGTTTACCAAATCATATATGCCTTGAAAGTTTTGAGACTGAATGCTTTAGTAACTCTGAAGTATCCATTCATTCATTTATGAAATTTGCTACTTTGTAAATAAACAGATTCCTGGGTTACAAAAACTTCAACATCTAAATGGAACCTAACTTTCTCATTCACTTGAGCAAGAACAACTGAACCTTGAAATGAGTACATTACCATAAATAAGTTTTTAGTATAAATTATCTTTTACAAGGAAAAATACCATAATCATTTCTTATAACACAACAAAATTTTCCATTTTCTGTGTATTGGTGAAGGGAGACCTTGAGGGTGATCTCAGACAAATTAGTAATTTAGAGAATAAGTATTGTAATAACCCAGTATTCCTAAATGGACCTCAAACAGTTGGTATTACTGGGTACAGAATAGACCCTATATGAAGTGTACATTCACTTTGCAGATTTCAAAAGCTGTTTCTTACAGAGTTTAAAATGGTACTTTTTGAAGACGGTCCTATGAAACACAATTAGTATTTAGAGAAGAAATTGGTTTGATATACCTAAGTTTTGCATGAGTATATGATATCAGTGAGTCTAGCATTTTCTTTTAAAAGTATCCTTTTATTATTAACTAAATGGAATGACATTTGATGTCAATAATCAACACCTCAGTCCATCCAAAAACGAGCGTACCTCAAGTGGACAGAAAAAAAAGCCACTTTAAGTACACTAATACGTATATTCTTTTTTGACATGAAGTTGCAAAATACAAACTGTGACATATAGTCATAAGTATATACACTGGAAAACATAAAGATTAGGTTTTGGATGCAATGAAAATGATGTATTTTTGTATTTTATTGAAGAGAATTCAAGATTTTATATCCTTAAAAATTTAACTTAACCAATTGAAAGTTAAAAAAAACGCAAAAGACACATGCATGACATCAAGTCAAATGCCTATTGATTTCCCAATTAAATAAAATGATGAATAATGGAAAGAATTTAAGATTAGAAATGAGACTAGAAGCTTGCTTAGTCATCTTCACTAGTTGTAGAGCCTTAGGCAAATCCACTTAACTTCTCAGGGTCTCAGTTTTCTTATCTGTAAAATGTAGCAGGTATTTTATTATTTGAAGTGGAAATATTGTACAGCCATGTCTCACTCAAATATTTGAATATTACTTTGGAAATGGACACTCCAGTTATCTATATGACCTCAATTTCTTCTGTGCACGTATAAATTGTATATTTCAGCACAGCCAAATTATGATGGAATAGCCTAAAGTCCCTACAGAAGTTGTTTACAATGTATCATTTAGTCAGTGATGTTGTTAATTCCATTTGCAGAAAAGAACCACACAAATGGTATCACTTTAAAGCCATCAAGATTACTAAATGTATAATAGCATAGACATGTGAAAGAAAGATTCAGCTATTGTAGGAGAGAAGATTAGGCATCCAGAGTCTAGCTAAATTTGTGTTAAGCCATTTCACGAAGTAAAACACAATTAAAAGTATTTCACTCTGGGAGAAAGCTAATGAAGCCAAGGTTGCTGGTTCAATTCCCAAGTGAGCCATTAGCTTTTGTATCATTCCGTTGTCACAGACTCGCTACCTCTTATCCCCAATTCACCATCTTTCGAATTCATACTAGTGGTTACAGAGGAAATTTGGTGAGACTGAATATGTAAGCAAAAATCCATGCCCAGTGCTAGAAAAATAACTCAAGGCCAAGCCCCAGTGATAGGACATCATCCAAGTACTGACAGATCAGATTATCCTTATGATGATTATTACTATTATTGCCATCATTATTATGGTGGGAGCATTGCATCATGGTTAAAAGAGCAAGCTCTAGAATTGGACTGTCTGAGTTTGAATCTCTACTGTCCCACTTACCAGCTTGACAACTTGGACAAGTTATTTAACTCTTTGAGCCTTATTCTCCTCCTTTTCCAAAATAGTTGTTCTCATAGGGTAATTGTGAGGAACGAGTGAGTTAACCCATGTGGAAAATCCCTGAAACATACTAACTACTAAGTAAATGCTATTATTATCTTTCAGCCGTCTTGCTCATGTTGACTATTTGGCACTTGCCGAAGAACATTTGTGGTAGTTTCCTCTAGCTGCTAGAAACGAACTGGGTGACAAAAAAACAAGAGAAATTTATTGTTTTGCACTTCTGGAGGCTAAAAGTCCAAAATTAAGGTATTGTCAGGGTCATGCTTCCTTCAGTGTCTGGAGAAAACCTGTTTCTTGCCTGTTCCAACTTATGATGTTCCCAGTTGTTCCTTGGCTCGTGATGGTATAACTTCAATTTCTGCCCATCTTCACAAGGCCATCTTCTCCCTGTGTGTGTCTGTATCTGTATCAAAATTTTCCTCTGTTTTTATAAAGACATCAGTGCATTGCATTTTGGGCTTTCCTGAACCTAGTATGACCTCGACTTGACTGTATCTGCAAAATCCCGATCTCCAAATAAGTTCACATTCACAGGTATCAGGGGTTGGAGCTTAAACATACTGGTTGGGGGTTGGGAGCACAAAATTCAACCCATTACAGCAAACAAAGCAGAAAAAAAGAA